>NC_057768.1:22186618-22264083 GCF_010389155.1 Erigeron canadensis
ACAGATAATACCATTACAAGCATGAGTAAACAACCAACAATTCAACAACAAATAACAAGGATTAAATATATTAAGATCACGCAAAACATTAAGTGTATCTAGTATTCAACCATCACATAATCACGTCACATCATCTTAGTAGATAATTAAATATTTAGCTACTCATAATAGAAGAAAGATCAAAATCAATATTATGTAAATCCATAATGTACCGACAGAGAAATAGAGAATTGATTGATGTTGATTTACTGCTCGTCACTCTTGCGGCTGTGACTCACACACACGACACCACCTCCTTCTCGAGCGATGATTATGATGATGTTAAGGATTGATGCTTGATCTTCCGGATAATATGGAGGTGTTACGAGGGTTTAGATCTGGTGAAAATACCCTAGAAATGCCCCCAAAGTCATGTGGAGGAAGTATTATGCGGCTATTAGGGTTTAGGGGGGTATTTATAGGTTTAATGCGAAACCCAGCGGCGCTGGTAAGGTCCAGAGGCGCTCAAGCACTCCCAGCGGCGCTAGTAAGCTTCAGGATCACTTCTAGCGGCGCTAGCTGTAGGTTCTACACGAAAGTTGTAGATCTTTCTCTCGCCTTTTCGTGGACAGCTTATACGTCAGAAACGGAGTCCATATGAAGAAGTTATGCCCAAAATACTAACACATGGTCATAGGCTTCATGTCGACACAAGTTTCTTCATCTTAAGTCTCGAATCTCGACCCGAAGCTTCATCGAACCATCATTTATCTTCTTTTAAGTCCTTTATCACCATTTCTTGACGTTTTCCTTCATGCCACGAGCGATAAACCTGGAATCACATATGCATGCCATTAAGTATCATAAGTTCACTCAAATGACTATAAAATGACCAAAACAAGTGCGCTAAAAGTCTATATAATTATCGCTCATCAACGAGCAATAATTGCATTACAAGTGCAATTCCTAGATTTATGGGACTTGCAACAACACTTTAATGGGGTGTTAAGTGTTTTGTAAACATGTTTTGTCCCATCTTATGCCATGGGTCAAGGATCTCACCTCTTAACTCGCTTTAAGTCGCCCAATTAAGAACATGTGAACAGTCTACCACCGGTCTCACGATGGAGTAGTAATTTACCTTGTAAGATACAATTCGCCTACAGTCTCACGTATTGCAAGTGTTATTAGCAAAGGGGGTGTTATTAGCAAAGTGGGTGGCAAAGACTTAACTTTAAATGGGTAATGCATTTGATGTGAATCAAAAGTTTATGTATGAAGACTCATGCAAATCTTCATAACATAATGTTTAATAAAATCATTTGTATAGTCTTAACAACACAAAAGAGCTCGGCAACTCCATTTGAACGGACAAAGAAGCGCAAGGGCAAAGGTTTGCGATAGACGCATATAAAAACTCGCCCTTTTAGAAAGCTAGCGCACTTTGACTTATACCTCTCTTAGAGTATGTTCAAATGGGTAAGCCGGTGTATCTCAAGGTTGTACGACTCCTATTTAAAAAATCTCTATTTCGATAATCCTTAGTCAAGTTTATTCTTTTCTGTAAAAAAATTTTGCATCACCATTTATACCACAATAAATACGCAAAATAATAAACTTACTAACTATTAACTAATTAATAATCATGCAACGAGTTAAGGTGGGACACCTAAACATGGTCACTATGGTTCATGTATATGTCTAAGTCGACCCCCCTTCAAAGAAGAGGACCACATACATCAAGTTACCTTGATTGCGTAAACCTTTAAACAACTTAATTAGCAAGTAATTCACATAAAACATGCTGACTCGAAATTTACTGTAGCTTCACGACCTGTTTAGACCTATTTATGGTCATGATCAAGCTTCGACCAGAACTGCAAAGTTGTATCCCTATGAGTTGGGCATCTACAGTCCAAAAATCAGCTTCTAAATCGTTACGGTTTATCTTTTATAAAATTTTTACTGAATTGTCGCAAAGCTGAAAATCACACAAAAATTCACATAGTCACACAATTATCTAATAATTACACGTAATTATTGGATCATTATGCTTAGCTATTTATATCTTTATATCTAAGTAATAATCATAAAGAAATTTGCATGAATTCCTTATAATTTTTACTTCTATTTAAAAACTTTAAATAAATAAGGTATATAACATGCAATTTATATCTAATAAACATGTCAATCCATATTATCAAAACTTGCTTAGAGGGTTTCAATTAACCATTTAAAATAAGGTTGAACTAATTAAACACAACCCTAATTTTATTTAATTAATGTCGAAAAAAGTAATTAAAAATTAATAAAGAAAACAATTTTAATATTTAATAAATAATTACATTTTAACCAACCCTAAACCCCCCTTCAAGTTTTGATCTTTGTAACTAATAGATCACATATGTGCTCGTGATACCACTGTTAGGATTTAAGCACTTAAATATATAACAATTCACAAGTAGGGGATAAGAACGTATATGCAATCACATTAACTAACAAAGAAGGAATCGAATGTGTATCTTTTAGCGTAAGCTTCCAATAAAGATAATAATAATAAGATTATTATTAATTAGGGTTTAAAGTAAAACCTCTCTATGATTGCACACTTGACACCCCTATATCGTATGCTAGTACCCAATCACAAACTCACAAACCCGTTGTGTTTCTCCCATAAATGTAGAACCCCTTAACACCGAAAACCCCTTAGTTTGTTTCCTATTGTCGATCGAACAAGAGAGAGAAAAAGATAGTGTTTTTTAGTTCGGGTTTTACCTTATGTAAATTATGAAAAACCCTTAACTATAACCATCTATTTATAGGCTTCAATTAAAAGGGTTTAAAACTTGGTGACCAAATTTGTAAAGGATTAGGAAACCCTCTAAAACTCTCCCCCCCCCCCCCCCCCCTATTGTACGATTAGGAAACTCCTAATTATTATATATCTGTTATCTTATGTTTTTATTAATCATTTCATGATCATATTAATTAACATATAACTCATAATACATTAATTAATAATATAGAGTTTACGTGTCATTTTGTGTAACCCTATAAGCTTAAATGATTTTCAAAAATGTGTTTATTTAACGTGATCATATACCAACTGTCTCGAATGTTAAATACTAATTGACTATTAACTTGCTATTTGAAAAAAAGAAAAAAAAAGTCTATCTCTATAAAATTCAAAAAATGGAACTCCATACTTTGACGAAATACCGAAAGATGGTTATTGAATGAAGGTATGAATGGATATGTGACAAGTTGAATGGATATGTGACAAGTTGAATGGATATGTGAAAGTCAAATGGATATATGAATGGATACAGCTAATTTTATTTGAAAATCGTATACAGCCCACTTGATGCCTTGATGGTAATTCGTGTTGAAACACATATGAACCCAGTTCACTTGTTAAGCATGCATCCCTAAAACAAATACTATCTCGGTTCAATTCTCTAAGTGAAAAGTTTTTTTAATTTGTTTTTTTTTACTTTTTAGATGGTGAATTTCGTTGCAAAATTCATGTCATGATTCGACATCGAGAAGTCTAGCATATGTTGTCTTAACCGGGTCCGCGCTAGTGAGCTATCTCGCAGTAGGAATGCCTATTTCAGATACCCGATGAGGGAAAACCCCTTACTAATCCGCCCGAATGCATGTCGACGATTAATAGTAGTAAATCCTGCCCCTCAGACTTTAACATGAGTATATCAAAGGAGCGCTCACAAAGAAATTTCTTATGTCTTTTTCAAAACTTAACACTAACACATTATGAATGAGGGATGACTTTTGAAAGTTGAGTTTTTAACTTATTTAACTCAAGGTTAGACATCTTTCAATTCGTGGTATGTTGACTTATTTTAACTCAAGTTTTATAACTTAACTAAAGGTCATTAACATACTAATGATGATGATTACAACGATAACGATGATGATGATATTGATTATTATGATGAAACGAATAAAAAACTGTGAAAAGTTGATACCTAGTCAAATTGTTTATGTGGCATTCGAAATGATTATAAGCTACACATAGACATAGATATATTGGATAAGTGTAATATAGGACTAGGAGTTTTTTTATCCAATTATGTAAGATATGATGATGATGATAGGGAGTACCTTGGGTCATATTAATAACCTATGCATAATCATATGAGACCAACACTAATGGTGGTTCAGAAAACAGTAAACTACGAATACTAACTTTTTAGTATTTGTTTGATTAAATTGTAGTATATTAGACTGTAGTATGGTTTAGTCGTAAAATTTAAGGTCGCAAATTGTAACTTTATAATATTGACTATACCGTGCAACTGTGCAAGAATCAGATTTTTGATCTTAGAGCTTATTGTAAAACAATAAAGATTAAAATAATAAACAAAAATAAGAAATATAAGGAACAGAAAATCAGGATGGATTATTTAAAGAAGCCTTAAGAAAAAAATAGAATATGATAACCATTTTCAGCCAAACATTTTACTTTCATTTTTCCTGTTACTTACACATGTATAAGTCACACGGTAAAATTTTCATAAATATTGACTATTTTTATCCTTTACACATGAGAAAGTGACACTTACATATCGTCGAAAATATACAATATACACACGTGTAAAATTTTTACACGTATAAAAATAGTTGTATTATTCAAAATCAGATATGAACGAAATAAGGGGAAAAATATATAGTTGAGGGTAGTTCTCTAGTTTTTTTTCTAAAGTTATTAAATAACTCTTCTTCTAAACAATCATTAATTAATGTCATAGAAACACGTATATTAGTTACAAGTTGAAGTTGAAGTTTCTTTCAAGATATACAATATATCCTGACAATCTAATATTAAAGAGATTTAGACATTGATCCTTATAATGATCAACAATCGTGATAGTACAATCCTCATGATTTAATTAACCCACTTAAATGTATAGTTATTTAAAACGACATAATTCCAACAAAATAAATACCATCAATCAATGCAAAATAAATACAACTCAAAGCATCAGCCATCAGGGGACCTCACATGTACAATTTTTTATATATATATATTTTTTTACCATGTGCTACCGCCCGGAGACCTTGAGCATCGATGGAGTTCATAGAATTGAGTCCTTGATGGAATGGTGGTCCACGATCATGGACAGAAGATGATACTTAAGAAAACCACAACCTCATATATATTTTCTTTTTTGAAAATTATCAAAAATATTTGTATTATCTACAAGGTCCCCCCAACTTTATTATTTTCCCTCAATTGGATGTATTATATCATATGCAAAAATTGCCATGCTAATTGCTAATATATTATGTACGTATGTTAGGAAAACGTGTGATGACTTCTTCAAAACTAGGATGATGACGATACTATAAATATGGGGTGAATGTACGTTGATTCATAACTCATTCTGCTTCTGCCTACATTTCAATTCATTTTTCTTTCCATAATACTTTCTTTCAAATAATATATTCTATCAACAACATTTTATTTCAAAATGGAAGTTACACCAACAATTCCCAAACCTGATCTGCCTTTACAAACAAGAATAACCCTAGCTATTATAGGCCTATATATCGACTTAACTCAGAAAAAAGATGGAACAGTCCGTCGATGGCTCGCTAATTTATTTCCGCCCAGGGATCCTGCACCCGTAGACGATACTATCAACTCATACGACGTTGTCGTGAACCCAACTTCCAACATTTGGTTCCGTGTATATATCCCTAAAGGGCACAAAGTTGAAGATCTGCCACTTTTTACATATTTTCACGGAGGCGGATATTCCCTGCTTTCTGCTGATGTGAAGATGTATGATGATTTATGTACGGATCTGGCTGTAAAATTTCCTTGTGTTGTTGTTTCTGCTGATTATCGTCTTGCCCCAGAGAAAAAATATCCAACACAATATCAGGATGGAATTGAAGTGCTTAAATTTCTTGATAATCCAGAGAACCTCGCAAAATCTGGTCTTGAAAATGCGAATGTTTCTCGCTGTTTTATTGCTGGAGATAGTTCTGGTGGAAACCTAGCTCATGCTGTTAATCTAAGTGCTTGCCTAACCAAGTTCGAACAACTCAAGGTATATATATATATATATATATATACATATAATATAAGTATATATATAATATCAACTTTAAACTTTTTAGTTTTCCTAGTGATGTTATATGTGTTTCAATAGAATTATAAAGTAGTTTATGGGGTTGGTGGGTCATTGATAAAGTTATTATATTAGGCTATTACATAAGGGTTCGAATCTCAAATCTTACATTTGTAAGATCGATTATTCAAGAGTTCTTTTAGAGTCCCAAGTTCTGTTAAAAATACTCATGTAACTTAAACATTAAAATACGTTAGTTGTCATTATAAAAAGAATTATAGGGTAAAGAATGGTCTTAAGAGTTAGACCAGGTACCTTAAAACTAATGACTCTTTCTTCAATCTTAAATTTTAACATTATATATGATCATAACATAAAACAATTATACCACAAATGATACGAAAGTTAACATAATATGTTTACTATTTAAAGGCAGTCGGTTTGGTGACAATTCAACCATTTTTTGGAGGAGAGGAGCGAATAAAGTCTGAAATTGAACTTGATTTCAAAGTACCTTTTTTGAACACGCAAAGAACGGATTTATTTTGGAAAGCATTGATGCCAGAAGGTGAAGAATATAACCGCGATCATCCAAGCATTAACGTCAGTGGCCCGAGGGCAGTAGACATAACAAAATTGGATTACCCAGAAACCATGTTAGTTGTGGGTGGGTTTGATATTCTAAAAGACTGGCAGATAAGGTACTACGAGTGGCTGCAAGAGTCTGGAAAAAAAGTACACTTATCGAAGTACCCAAACATGTTTCATGATTTTTGTAGTTTTCCAGAACTACCAGAATATGATCAACTTATTACTGAAATGAGGGAGTTTGTGTACAAGCTCTTTAACAAGGTATGCACTTATTGATATCGAATAATATTAAAACTGATACACTAAAAATAATGTACTCGTACATTTCTACACAAGGTACATATCTATCTATATTCTATTTATAGATGTCAATAAATAGCATGAATAATCCACTTCTTATACAACTCAACATTTATCTACCATAAATTTTTCTACTCATTAAATTAGAAGAACTTGCTAAATTTCAATATATATGCATATATATATATATATATATATACACATATTGGTTCACGTATTAACTATCAAGTTATACTTAAAATTACTTATATTTATATGCGAATAATTCTTACATGAGCCTTACTAGCTTTATACATATTCATATTTATCATAAATCTATTATATCATGATGTAATTTATAATGCATATGGTAGCCTTCATGCTTAAGAGACATGTATACATATAATATGTATATAATATAAATTTGCTAAAATTTTCTTTTAAATTGTGTCGATTGTGTTTCACAGAGTAAGAAGGAATGACAACAGATGCTTAATTGAGGCTGGGTAAATTGATGACAAGTTTGACTAGGACTCGAAGACCTGTCGTTAGCTTAGCTTCATTTATATCTACATTTAAGGGAAAGTTTACTAAATTTTATTCGGTTTGCTATTGTGTGTATTTAAATAAAAAAAATATGTTATATATACTAAAGAGTTTAGGGTCTCTTAATGTAATTAACTATACATAAATGCTTATTTTGTTTAATGAACAATTCAGGTGTTCATTTTATTTCACAAGATAAACATTCATTATAGATCATTACATTATGAAACCCTGAACCCTTCATTAAATTGTAATTCTTTCATTATTGATGTATCCAACTTGCAACCTATGTTGTATGTATTATTACTCTATAATTTGTTTTGCACTTTATGTATTGAATTTTAATGTGTTTTTTTTTCTATTTTTTTTATCTAACTTTGTGTGCTTTTGGTGTTATGTATATCCACATTTACTTGTTTTGCTATCGTATCTATCCTTTTTTAAATCTAAGTGATTAATTACATTCGACGTAAAAGTAAAATTTGGTACATGTACTTTATAGAGGTTCTTATAGTTAAACATAATCGTAAAAAATATGGGATTAATTACATTTTCATGCATGAATCCCTAAAACTTTAAAATAATTCGCGTTACATCTCAACAATATCTCAAAATAACTATACGACCATTAATATATTATTTATTTTGGTCTCACATTTAGGGTAATGAAGCACTAGTTAGAACTTGAATTATAAAGCTAACAAGTTAATTTAACGGACCAAAATTGCCTCATGGGTCGAACCGGGTCAGACCAGGCTTAGCCGGGTCAAACCATGGTGGCTAGATGGTAATCGACGAAAAAAACAAAGGGAAGTGAGAAAAAATAGGACTTGTTATCCCCATCCAACATTGTGAGAAATACGAAATCCAATAATTTTTGTTTACTATAAACTAGCATTGTACCCGTGCAATGCGGTGGCGGTGACGGCGACGGTGGTTTAGTGGTGCAGTGACGGGTGGTGATCGATGACATCGACAATTGGTGTCGAATGGTCTAACCGTGTAAGTTAATACAATAGTGATAATGATATTTTAGAAGATAAGAGTTTAAAATGTAAATTAATTCATCCTTTAGGGTTGTTTATTAAGGGCAATCTGGTAATTTCTTATCTAACTATTTTCTAACTCTTTCTTAAAATAAGGGGGTGAATAATCATTATAAAGGAGTAGTAGATAAATGACTTTTTTCATAATTCCAACATGCATCTAAGTATTTCTTTTCTTCTCTTGGTGGTTCGAACTCCTCACCATTTTTATTAGTATAAAGATTTTGTTTATAAAAACCTTTAATTTAATCTTTTAGTCCTTTCTTTATCTAAGAAAAGCTTTTAAGTCAAGCTATTTCCAGCATATACATACCTAGGTCATGAGTTGATCACATGTATGAGGGATTATACTTTGAGGAATAGTTTGTGACAAAATTCAGTATTGAACTATCTTTTCAAGAGATATGTGTTTCTTATTTCTTTGTTGTTTAGTTTATTATATTGCATGTTTGTATGTTTTTGGTTTGAAAATTAAATTATTTAACTTTTTTAAGGTGGTGATTTTAGAGTTTTTCGTTGTAAAACAATAAATTTGAAAATAATAAAGAAACATAAAGAATAGAAAATCATATTTATTATTCATCTTATATAACTAAACATACAAATTATATAATTACAAGTTGAAGTTTATTTCAAAATACAATATATATGAATCCTATATTAAAGGGATATATAGACAATGATCATTATAATGATTGATATTGATAACTATACAATCCTCATGATTTAAACATAATTATCAATAAATGGATCGATATTATTTATGTCCTCAGATTTAGAGGTTTTAAGTTAAAATTGTGATATAAACGAAATGTTTACAACAATAGAGGCATGGATTTTTTTCAAAATAAGAATACCACCTAACCTAAGTTTAGTGCTAAAACAATAGTTTTTTTTTTAAGTCGACCCATTTTAAAAGTTAGAAATAATAAGAATAAAAAGAAACAAGTGGCTTTTAATTCATAGTCAACTTCATCTAACGTTAGTAAACTATGATATTACCATTAATTAAACTTATAGTTTTTCGATATTGCATCTTGATATAAAAATAAACCACATATTTATGAACCATAAATTCTAAAGTAACACATAAAATTTACATTTTAAATATTTGATATATAAAAATAAAAATATATAACTTTACAAAAACCACTTATTTAATGCTAGATACACAGTTAAGATACACAACAAAGTTACTATCCACGACAATATTCGTTGCTTTGTTTGTAAGATGATCATATAGGGAGAACTTAGAAGAGTAAGCTATATATATATTTTAAAACGCAAAAGAATAGTATCATTATGTTTACTGAAAATCGAATGGTATCATTACATATGCAAAAAAAAAACCCATTAAACTAAGAAATTGAAAGGACTAGACTCGATAACTGAAAACACGAGAAATGTTGTTTTTTTGTTTTTTTTTTATTTACAGCAACTCCTTACTGCGGCACAGTGGGGGTTGAACATACCCACTGCGGCGCAGTGGGATATGTCTGATCTGCACCACGAAAACCTCCACTGCGGCGTAGCGGAGCTGCACAAGCCCACTGCGGCGCAGTGGAAACTTGCTGATCAAAAACTCATTTTTTGAACCATCATTTTTGCCACTTAGAACCACCCATATCATTTTAACTTTAATCAAACTTCCAAAAACAACTTTTTCAAAGATTACAACCAACTACAATGCATTTACAAACATGCTTACAACACTTATATGATTTAGTATTCATGTACAAAAATCAAATGGGTCATTACCCAAGTTGCCACTTTGTTAATTCAACCGAAACTAGTTTGCAAACCATAAGACTACACATGACCCATTTCTGAAATAATCAAAAGACAATTTACCACGATTCGAATGTACCAAGAGCCACAATGAGGTGGGATATCGAAGTATCTATACCAAAAGCACCATACATCCAAGTATGGTCAAACCTTCTACCTTTTTCCCAAAATCAACTTCTATCACTTCAAGCTTTAAATCCACAACTAGTTCCTTCTTCTGGAACCGCCTATAAGAAAATATGAACAATTATAATATAAGCAAAGACTTAGTGAATATACTTGCATACATTTATGAACTCGAAGGAGGGCAACGTACAAAGGACTATTATATGTAACATATGACATCGTCATGCCACATTTACACGTTTGCACACTAAATGCTATACATGGATCCATATAAGCAATAACATAAACAATATCAACTATCGGGATTCTTAGGTCCCAGAGGTTCTTAGGCCTCATCACAAGGGGTTATTAGGCCCCACTAAACAACTATCGGGATTCTTAGGTTCCGGAGGTTCTTAGGCCTCATAACTATGCCCCACATTGGCCTAACGCCGAATCAATTACCACACATGGATAACAAAACTTCAACATCATGTGGTAATTGACCCAACGTATACACAAAGGTATGCAAATATACTCCCCTCCTCCGCTACTTGAACAATAACTCAACAAAATGGCAATGTACAAACAAGCTTCAACCTATAATCATGTCATAATATGCATAAGCTTACATTCACAAACTTGGCTAACTCAACTTAGTCATACTCATCAATCACTAGCCTTTCTAAGTTCAAACCTAACCTATTTGTCATTGAGTTATATTCAATATCAATAAATCACTTGGTAGCTCAATCTACCACTTTCATCATTATTTCATCAACTAGTAAAAATCAACTTTTCACACAAACCAACACTTTCAAGTGAACATATAAATTTCTAAATCAAACTCAACATATTACTCAATGATAAACTAGGTTATCTAAGGAATTTGGGGAAATTTTATACAAAACTCATTTTCTTGCAAAAACCCCCAAATTGAAAGTCTCAATAACCCTAATTCTCAAAAGCAAGTAAAAACTAGGGTAATGAAAATCAATGCCTCAATAATGGAAGATAATAGTTTAGGGTTTTCAATTCACAATTCCTTCGCCTTTCTCTTAAATTTTCGGCCACCACCACCATAAAACCCACAAACCCTAACTTCTCAATTTTGCTTGATAAGGATTATTGGTGATGATTATTATTATAAGTTCTATCTTGAATTGAAGGAATTAAGCTTTGATTTTGAAAAAAATGAGAAGGAATGCATAAAGAGGTGAACAAGAAGGGAAATGGGGAATGACTCATAAATAAAATGGATGGTTGACACTCTTTGGAGATGCCACGACCCATCCCATATTTTTGTGGATATTTTACCCGCTATCCGCTAAAGTTCCAACTAAATTAACCCCATATCTAAATATAAAATATTAAGAAGTTAACTTAATGTCAAAACTATAAAAAGGAGTTAATTTCTTTACCTTAAAAACTTTGGGATGTTACAGAAATGAGGAATGGACTGACGTAATCCACCAAAACTTTATAGTTATGAATTGCAGATTCGTTCATGGTTTTAAAGATAAATGTGTTGTTTATTGAAATGTTATTTTGAATATATGAATGAATGTATGGAGGTTTAATTTTTTTCTTAACATCGAATTATTCTACTCTTATTATTAAAATAAGCGAGTATTTGAAGACTTTAATAATGAACGAATAACTCCGTTGAATTGATGTATAAAACTTGTAAAAAGCTAAATCCGTTTTGAATGGATATATGAATTGAAAATAAAATGGATATATGAACGGATTACGTGCAGTTAATTTCTTTTAAAGAACCTACTTATGCAAATGAACCTAGTTCTCCCCTTTCAAGTAGTTCGGGATGCAGGTGGGAGCGAATATGAACCTTTCAAAAAACTAGACACCGGTGATTGATATGTTCAAGTCAAGGTTGTCAATATGGAAAGCTAAGTTGCTCTCTCATGGAGGGCGCATCACCCTGATAAGTTGGTGTTAAATGCCACTCCAACATATTATTTATGATGATAGACAAACTGGATATTTTATAACGGCGCACATATTTATGTGTTGGCAATGATGAACACATGAAAGTTAGTTGGATATAGTGGGAAAAAGTTATTTCTTCAAATGAATATGGTGGCATTGTCTTGGTTCCTTGAATGAAATTAATTGACCCATGCTATCAAAATGATGGTGTCGGCTTAAAATTGAAATTTTGCCTTCTCTAACAGCAAGTCATTTGAGAAATTCACTTCAACTCAAGCTCATGGCATCCTATTCTGAGTAAAATATCCATTTCGGGGCCTAAAGGGTCAATATTTGTAAAGTTAACGGGCCTTTGCATAGAGGAGACTAGATATGTGCTCATTGCTTAAAAAAAAAAAGTTAGAGGATGGTGTTTTACTTTAAGATTATGGTTGGATACTTGGCTTGGGAATGAACTTTTGATGTTTCAATGTCCAAGTCTAACTAAACTTCAACTTGTTAACACCATTTTTTAAAATTTTTTTATGATACCTTGAACATCAATTGCTTTAACATTCAACACCATTGTCTCCCCCACCATCCGTCACCTCCACCCACACCACTGCCGCTGCTGCCACCGCCACAAATACCACTGCCAACACCACTACCATTGGCGCCACTGTGACCGACACCACCGCCGTCACCCGTCCCCATATATAGTTTCTTTTAGAATATATGGGTGCCTAAGAAGGTTTGTTTTCTAGCTTGGAGAGTTGATTTAGATCGCCTCCCCACTTTGTTGTCTTGGCTCGAAAAAACATCTCTATTCTATTGTTGTTTCCTCGAAACTGTTGCATAGGGCCATAAGGCATGGTCCGGAGGCTATGGGGACGTTTTTGAGAAGCAGATAACATGTTATAAAACGCAAAAGTTACACTAATAAAGAAAAATAAGAATTGAAATGAGAATAAAAATTTATCTCATGAATTAAACATATATATACAATTGCAAGTTAAAGTTATTTTCAATAAAAGTCCAATACTAAAAGAGATATAAACATTAATCATATATATCAATATTCGCAACATGCAATGCAAAATTGAACCCTGTCATTCCTCTTATATATAATATATATATATATATATATATATTTATATATATATATATATATATATGTATGTGGGAAAAGTGATTATAAGACTGTTTGGTACCGAAGCTTAAGTGTGGAACCCCTCACATACAAATTTTTTATATTTTTTTGATTAATGAATAAATGTTTGGGCCTCCATGAATATTATGGATTAAAAAAACAATACGTGAGTGTTCCAAATCTAAACTTAGGTATTTAACAGTCTTGTGGGTGGGTTATTTATAGTACACGCAATAAAAAAAGTACAAAAGTACAAGGTTATTCCTCATTCTTCCTTCTTCTCCGTCGAGACTGCCGCCGCCAACCAGCACCTTCTTCTCCGGCGACCGCCACACCTCCTCCTTCTTCCTTCTTCTCCGGGGACACAACCACCGCCACCACCTCCGGCGATATCTCAGGCGACTTTTCCGGCGAGAATCAGGTTCGTTGTCGGGTGGATATGGTACAAGCGTTTCCCTCATCCGTTCTAAACTGGTTGTCAAAGGACGAATATGAGAATCATATGGATTTGATGGGCGGCGATCCAAGAGATGTTGACGGTTTTCTACGATACGGGCGAAGTCCTTGCTGCCCGCGTCTGCGTCGTTGTTGGGGTGGTCGGTGATGATGGTGGTGGTGGTTGTCTCGCCGGAGAAGAAAAAGGAGGTGGTGGTTGGCGGCGGCAGTTTAGCCGGAAAAGAAGGAAGAAGGAGGAAGAAGGAGAAGAACCTTGTACTTTTTGGATTGGTTATACTATAATTATCTTTTCCATATATATATATATATATATATATATGGAGTTAACTGTACGGATCGAACCTGTGGTTCACAGACAACATGTCACCTTTCGTCCCTGAACTTTAATATCATTAGCCGTCGTCCTTTATAAGCGGTTAATGGTCAAGGTTTGTTCTTTAACTTAACGGTCGTTTAATGTCTTCCGTTAATTCCTGTCACGTGCCTTTCACGTGACAGTATTTATGTCTTTTTATTCATTTAAAGGGTCAAACTTGATTGTTATTTTTTCCCTTAATTTTTTCTCTTTTTCCAACCTTATACTTCTAAACACAAAAACGTAATCATCCGTATTACCGTATACATACGTATATCGTCTCTGAACTTTTTCTTGAGATTTTGACATCCATTTTGGCACATATTTGTTATCCCACTTGTTTCAAAGTCAATGCAATAAATGTGTGATTTTTTTGTTTATTACAAAGGTTTGAGTATTGTCTACATGTACGTTAACAATGTTTTTATGAATTGCTAATGCTAACGGGGAAACGGATATTCTTTAATTATGAAAATTTTCATACATGCCTTCTGAAATGGCACTTTGTTGGTGAATGCTCCAGCAGAGGTCATATATGATCTTGTGGATGCAAGTGCTAAATTGATATTTGGAGAGTTTATTGACCCGTCAATAAGTTATCAAGTAAGTTTAACAATCATTGCCACATTTTCACTGTTTACCAGACCTTATCCGTGCTCCAGTGGCTCAAGTTTCATAGTCATATGTAATGTCACCTTCTTAACTACATATTTCGAGAAGTCTAAGTTAATTTAGGGAATTTTACAAAACTTGCAAGTAAATTGTGCTTATAAACTTGGTCAAAATGTTGGGTAATGAGGCAGATGTAGCTATAAAGGAAATTCCTTTTTTAGCTGGTCACCATGGCCATTTGTTAGCTGGTCACTGTCGTACTAAAACTACATGGATATATCCCATTGGTGCCAAAAAAGGTGAACTTGTTTGTGTGGAGACTTATTATGGATTGTATTCCTAATTTCCCAAATCTTTTTGTAAGAGGAATTGACATTGCTACTACGAGAGGTCTTCAATGTCAACATGGTATTGAAACAACGAGACATATCTTCAAAAACTGTTACATGGCGACGAAAACGACAAGTGTTGAGTCTTGGATTCGCTGATAAGACTTGCTCGCTAATATGTGATGTCAGCGAGTCATCAGCGAGTCCAGTGACTCTTTTCAATGGGTTGTATGCTGCCCAAAATGTTTGTCATGGCGGGAAGAATTCAAACCAGATGAAGACAAAAGTCACATGGTGGTTCTTCCAACTGTAAGTTGCCTTGTATGGCTAAGGTACAGTTGGGACCAATTCAAGGGTTCTCTCTCATACCCGATTTGGTAAAGAAGACAAAGACTCTTGCATGCAAGTACTTCGAGCCAATGGAACGTCGAGAACCACCATTAAGTCACTATCATTGTAAGGTTGTGTTGCCCTAATTCTTCTCTATAAAAGGCAACACAACCACAACATTAAAATGTGTGTTAGTCACCTTTAAAAGTGTGTGTCACTTTTCTTGTGATTGTATAAGTTTGTAGTGTGTCTAGACTTAGCAATTACTTTGTTTATTTGTATTCTTGTAAGTCAAGTTTGTAATATCGACCATGTATTCATCGTTTAATCAATGATACATATGATTATACTTGCATATATTTGTTACATTTGAACTTGTTATTGTTCTTGTTGATTACCTTCTTATTTACTTTCTTGTCTAGCTTAATTATAATACAAGTTGTGCAAATCTGTGGACTGTCAAGAAGTATGATTAGTAATTGGATTGGCTTCGTCTTACCTGCCATGTCGCCGAAGGAACTGCTGAGTTGGTGTGATAGGTTTGTTGGGTTATATAACTATTATCAAATCAAATCACAAAGCACGCAGCGGAATATAAAATCTATGTAGTTAATTAATTAACCAAGATAGAAAACGTGTACCTTAAATTGGAGAGAATAAAGCAAGAAACCTTTATAAGAAGGTTTAAATTAAACCTCTCTACGATTGCACACACAACGTTGGAATGTATGTATGCTAGTACTTGATTACGAACCAAACAACCCTTTGTTACTACCTCCTTAATTCGAACCAAACAAAAACCCCGGAACCCTTTTGTTTTGTTGAAGTCGATCGAACCAAGAGAGAGAGAAGAAGAAGAGATTTTTAGGGTTTTAGAAAACCTAATGAATTGTGTGTTGAAAAAAATTAGATTAGGTCTCTATTTATAGTGTTTAGGAAACTTGATGACCAAGTTTAGGGTTTTGGAACCCCTTGATCGACCGGCCCCTCTAGGAACATTCTAGAGGGCCTCCTAATTGTTTCCTAATTCCAACTCTCCTTCGTTAAGTCCATTAGTTAAGTACCGTTAACTATTAACTCTTTTAACGGACCATCATTAGTTTTTCGTGATCAAATTAATCAATAAATTACATTTAACATATTAATTAATTATAGTTACATTCATGTTGAGGTGTGACCCCGTAGGCTTAAATACTTTCCGGACATACGTTCATTTTACGTGACCATATTCTAACAGCTCCCACTTGAGCTCATAATGAATGAAGGTAATAACATTGGTTAGCGTCTAGCAACACGCCAATGCTCCCGAAAAAATTTAAGTATAGTTTCTTAAAGTATGTTTAAATGGTTAAGGCATTTATTATCCCTTTGTTCAGATACCTTGTTAAATATGAATATGGATCAAGGTCATTTCATAATTTAACGATTATGTTTCTCATTCAATAACTAATTAATGATTACCAAATATAAATGAGAACTATCTGGATTTATTTGGGCACGGCCATGCAAACATCTTAATTAGTCAAATGAGGGCACCAATGGTATCATGCTTCAACTTTGAAATTGAAGGAATAAATCCTGTATTCACTACACATGTCAGTCATCATACTTCATGACACTTTCTGAAAATAGCCCTTTATGTACCCCCTTATTCAGGTGAGTTAGAACTACATCTAGTAAGTGCGATTCATACATGCTGACCTACTTGTATCTCAAGTCAAAAGATCAATAAAAGTAACCATTTATGAATTTTACTTAATGACGTCGATCCATAAAGTGATAATTCGTTAGTGGGGTAGTCCGATATGCATCAACTATGGATATCATGTGAGTTTGGTGGGACCATCCATTATATATTCCAAGAATATAACCAATCACTCTGATTTGGCTTAGTTTAATTATATTCCCATATAATTAATCGACAATGGACAATTTAGATTATTTGATTAAATATTAAAATATTCAAGAATTAAACATGCAAATATAGGACACAATTTAATATTGAATGAAATCAAACATATCAAGTACTTTATTTCATTATAGAAAATATAAATTGTTTAACATCCCTTATCCAAATACCGAACAACATATTTACATGAAATAACTAGCTAATTTAAGTCATATGCCCTCGGCATGCCTTTCAAGCTTGGGCCTAGACAAAGCTTTTGTGAAAGGATCAGCTAAGTTAAAATCTGTGTGAACTTTGAGTAAATTGATCTCCCCTAGTTCGATCTACTCACGAACATAATGATATCGTCTAGCATAATGTCTGGCACCTTTCTAAACTCCGGGTTCGTTGGCAATGATTAATGCACCAGTATTATCACAGTACAAATCAGTGGGTAAGTCATTTGAGGGGATCACGTTTAGCCCGCTAATGAACTTCCTTATCCAGACTGCTTCCATCGCGGCTTCTGAGGCGGCAATGTACTCAGACTATGTTGCAGACATGGCGACTGTGGTTTGCTTCTTGCTTTTCCGGTCCACAGCTCCTCCGTTAAGAACGAAGACGAATCCTGATTGAGACTTCGTGTCATCTTTATCAGTTTGAAATCCAGCATTCACAGTATCCGGTCACTTTGAGATCTAGGTCTGGATTTCCTCCATACACCAAAAATATATCTTTAGTAGGTCGTAGGTATTTCAGAATATTCGTAACAGCAATCCAATGGCTTTCGCCAGGATTCTGTTGATATCGGCTTACGATATTTTGCGCGAACGCCACATCGGGTCTAGTGCATCTAACCGCATACATAATAGATCTCATAGCCGAAGCATAAGGAATTCTACTCATACGCTCCACCTCACTAGGCATAGTAGCACCTTGTTTGACAGATAAATAAAGTCCTTCTTGCATAGGTATAGACCCACGCTTAGAATTCTCCATCTTGAATCGCTTCAAGATCTTATCAATATAAGCACTTTAAATTAGTCCAATTAATCGCCTTTATCTATCTCGGTAGATCTTGATTCCAAGAATAAATGCTACTTCTCCTAAATCTTTCATGGCAAAACAATTTCCAAGATGGGATTTAACATCTTGCAACATTGGAATGTGTTTTCCTATGATCAATATGTCATCGATATACAAGACAAGGAAAGTAACATTACTCCCACTAGCTTTGCGATATACACATGGCTCATCGGGATTTTGAACAAAACCAAACTTTTTGATTTCTTCATCAAACCGTTTATTCCAACTTCTTGATGCTTGCTTTAGTCCATAAATAGACCTTTGAAGCTTGCACACTTTATTGGGATGTTTTGGATCAATAAAACCTTCCGATTGATCCATATAGACTTCTTCATCCAAGTAACCATTTAAGAAGGCAGTCTTAACATCCATTTGTCATATCTCAAAGTCATAGTACGCTGCTATGGCTAAGAGAATCCTAATACCTCTAATGTCCGCAACCGGAGAAAAGGTTTCATCATAATCAACACCGAAACGTTGAGTATAACCTTTTGCCACGAGACGAGCTTTATAGGTGTGTACATTTCCATCCATGTCCGTCTTCTTTTTGAAGATCCACTTACACCCAACAGTTTGAGCATTTTGTGGAAGATCAACCAAGCTCTAGACTTGATTGTCTTTCATGGATTTCATTTCCACCTTCGTAGCTTCAAGCCATTTGTCAGATTCTGGATTTGATAATGCATCTTTGAAATTCGGAGGCTCATCGAGATCTCCAACAACGTCTTCTTCTACCATAAGACATAGTCTTTCGGTAGGACATCTTGTCCTTTCGTACCTACGAAGTGTAATCGCTTGATTATCATCGACTTGAGGTTCATCACTTTGAACATTCCCCCCCCCCCCAAGTTGATGATTGCTAGGAGTTTGAGAAGGTGACACATCTTCCTCTTGAGTCTCATCAAGTTCTACAACCCTCCCACTGTTCTCTTGAACTAATTTCTTTTCAAAGAATTCAGCATATCGAGCAACACGAACAATGTTTTTGGCGGTATCATAGAATTCGTAACCCATCGTTTCCTTCGGGTATCCGACAAAGATGCACTTAATAGTTCTGGGTTCAAGTTTGTCAGGCATATCGCGCTTCACAAGTGCCTCACATCCCCAGACTCTTAAGTAAGACAAATTAGGGACATCACCATGCCATAATTCGTACGGTGTCTTGTCAACCTTCTTGGTTGGAACCATATTGAGAATGCGTACAACAATCTCTAGAGCATAATCCCAAAACAAAAATGGGAGAGTTGTACGGGTCATCATTGATCTTACCATGTCTAGCAAGGTTCGATTTCTCCTTTCAGACACTCCATTATGCTGAGGAGTATATGGAGGAGTAAGCTGTTGGACAATTCCACATGCTTTAAGATAATCCTTAAACTCTTGGCTTAAGTATTCACCACCTCGATCCGAACGAAGAATCTTGATGGTTTTACCGAGTTGATTTTCTACTTCATTTTTAAATTCTTTGAATGTTTCAAAGACTTCATGTTTATGTTTAAGCAAGTAAACATAACCATAACGACTGAAATCATCCGTAAAGGTTATGAAGTAGCTAGCTCCTTTCCTTGACACATGTCTAAATGGGCCACAAACATCGGTATGAATGAGTCCAAGAAGATCTTTAGCCCTTTCTGGCGAATGCTTAAAGGGTTTTCGTGTCATCTTGCCAGAAACACATGACTCGTATTTATCAAATGATTCATCATTTAATTTTAAGATCCCTTCACGTTGAAGTCTTTCAACGTAATTTTTGCCAATGTGTGCAAGACGACAGTGCCAAAGATAGGTAGAGTCCAAGTCCGTCTTGGCTCTTTTGCTAACATTATACATTGAATTATTTGAAACACAACCACGCATATCAATTTCATAAATACCATCATAAGCAATAGCATCAAAATAATGAACATTATTTTTAGAAACTGAAATACCAATATCATTAAAAACATTAATGAATTCGTTGTCTTTCAACAAAGAAACTGAAATAACACCTCTAGTAATAAAAGGTGCATAATGACAATTGTCTAAAACAATGATTAAACCGGAAGGAAGAATTAAATGAAATTCTCCAATTGCTTCAGCAGGTGCTGGTAGACCATTGCCCACGATCAACTGCAAAGCTCCGGGCTTCAGTTTCCTCCTTTTCCTAAGCCCCTGTAATTCATTACAGATATGAGTTCCACAGCCATTGTCATAAACCCACGATTTACGCTTAGTTAAGGAAAATAATTCAATAGTGAAGATACCTGAAGTACTAGCGCCGCTAGTATTCTTCTTCTTCGCATTCAACTCGGCAAGATACTTAGAACAGTTCCTCTTCCAGTGCCCGACTTCATTACAATGATGACAACTCTGGTCTTTAGCTGTTGTACCCTTTTTCGTTAGAGGCATTTCATTTCCCTTGGCGATTGGTTGTTTTCTTTTCTGGACTTTTCCCCCCATGTTTGCAAGAACTTGGGGTGTTGAAAATTTCTTTGGAAGCTGTTTTTCATACTCAATTATCATGGCATGGAGTTCGGTGATGGTATTACCCGTGCCATGCAAATGATAGTTGCTCACAAAATTCTCAAAATCCTTAGAAAGTGACTTGAGAATTATTCCAATCATAATCAGAGGAGCATAAGCATTATTCAGCTTTTCCAATTCCTCAAAATACATTCTCAATTTTAGTATATGAGGTCCAACCGGTGTTCCTTGCTCGTGGTATAGGCTAAGAACTGCTTTATGCAGTTCATACAAATATTGCCTTCCAAACGCGGTATCGGTTGCATTCAACTCATTAGTTGCAGCACCAATTCTTGGAACAACTGATCTCTCATCATCAAGGACTTAATAGTTATTTAGAACCATTCTCGGTCTATGAATGAGATCATTTGAGTTTTGTCCAGAAAGAATTTTTCTTTCAAACTTTTGCCAAAAAGCATTGGTGTTTGTGGAGGGATTTATTGCCATCTACAAAACAGATTAAGTTCAAAAATCAGTATTTTCGATAATAAGTCCTTAAGAAATTAATTACCCAATGTTTATAAAATAAACAATTAGTTTCATTAAGGCTAGGATCCAATTGACATGCAACAATTTCATCAGTTGATCTGCTAAAAATGATTACACTCAAAAGGTAAGTGACGAGCAATAATTGCATTACAAGTGCAATTCCTAGAAAGTATGGGACCTACGTAAGACACTCGATTCATCAAGTGATCTTTTGTAGTCATGTTTTGTCCCATCTTTTGCCACGAGTCAAGGTCTCACCGCTTAACTCGCTTTAAGTCGTCCAACTAAGAACGTGCAAAATTGACCACCACTGTGTACCAGTGAATGGGTTTCTCCATGCAATCGCCATTTCACCACTGTGTACCAGTGAGTAAAACAAAGACCCCATGTGTCCTTGACAAATTGGATGGCAAATGACTTAAGTTTATTGGGTCATTCAATTTGATATGTGATCAAAAAGTTATGTTTCGAAGATTCATGCATATCTTCTAAACATAATATTTAATAAAATCATTTTTATAGTCTTAACAACACAAGAGAGCTCAGTAGCTCCATTTGAACACACAAAGAAGCGCAAGGGCAAAGGTTTGCGATGAACGCAATTAAAAACCCGCCCTTTTAGAAGGCTAGCGCACTCCGACTTATACCTCTCTTAGAGTTTGTTCAAATGGGTGAGCCGGTGTATCTCAAGGTTGTAAGACTCCAATGTTATTTAAAAATCTCTATTTTGATATTGCTTGGTCAAGTTTATAGTTTCTCATAAACAATTTTTCATCTCAATTTATATCACAATAAATATGCAAAATCATAAACTATTAACTATTAAGCATGCAACGAGTTATGGTAGGCCACCTAAACATGTCACTATGGTTTAATTATGTCTAAATCGGCTCCCCTTCAAAGAAGAGGACCACATACATGAAGTTGCCTTGATTGCATAAGCCTTAAACATATACAAAACAATCAATTATCATATAAGCACATAGTTGCTCACTGGAAATTCAAGTAGCTTCACGACCTGTTTAGACCTGATTCTGGTCCGATTCAGACTTCGACCAGAACTACAAAGTTTTAGCCCTATGTGTTGAGCATCTACAGTTCAAAGCACGACCTGTAACTCATTACGGATTAAAAGATATGAATTTTTTAATAAACTGTTGCAAAGCAGAAAATTTACACGAAAAATTCACTTAGTCACACAATTAATTGTTCAATTATCTAGCATAATTAACCCTAATGATCAAGATTCCATATCAATATATCTAAGTAAGAATCATGAATGATTTGCATAAAAAATTCTAGAGGGCCCTCTAGGAACCCCTTGATCGACCGGCCCCTCTAGGAACATTCTAGAGGGCCTTCTAATTGTTTCCTAATTCCAACTCTCTTTCGTTACTATTAACTCTTTTAACGGACCATCGTTAGTTTTTCGTGATCAAATTAATCAATAAATTACATTTAATATATTAATTAATTATAATTACATTCATGTTGAGGTGTGACCCCGTAGGCTTAAATACTTTCCGGACATACGTTCATTTTACGTGATCATATTCTAACAGGGTTGAACCTAGATCGACTAAAAGATTGTAGAATGAAGATGATATTGCTTACGTGGTGGTGGTTTCTTTGAAAAGCTAGAAATAATTATGTGCACAACAATGTTCGTGAAAAAAGTCGAGATTTATTCTATGATCTGGTGGCTAGCTACTTCGTTCTTATGGCAATCTTTTCCGCATTCGGGTATGAATTGGCTAATGATGATGCAAGTGGTACCAAGGGTGATTCTCGTGTGGCTATTTCGTTTTTTTTTTTTTTAGTGTATTTTGATTTGGCTTTGCCTCTTATTCTTGTATTTGTACTATATCATTTAAGGTCACTAGTGTCTTGTTAGTCGATCTTTAGTAATAAAAGCTATGTCGTTTTAATTAAAAATAAAAAATAAAAAAATAAAGGAAATTCCTAGCTTTCGGTTTTCATTATTTCATAAGGTTATCTTCATCCATAAGTTTACTCCATGATCACGGGGCAAGTATTGTGGGTCTCAAGGACTTACGGGTATCCAAGTAATTCACTCGAACAATCTTGGTTGTAAAGTGTGAACTTTCTTTGTCTTTCGGTTAACAATGCTTTCGACTCTTTATGATATTGCAGGTGAGGATGCAATTAAGCGCTCCTTGAAGAAAGAATACAAGGTGTCACGGCTGAGCATATTAAGAAGAAAGAAATAAACGGGCATATTAACTTCATGGTAGAAGGTGATAGTTTCCGCTGAAGATTTAATTTAATTACAAGCTGTTTTCTTTCCCTTTTTTGTTAATTTTTTTTTGTTACATAAATTAGAGGATTTATCAAAATAAGAATATTCCACTAAAACATTGTTATTTAGATCTTGCAACAAGTCAGAGTTCAAACGGCTTCCATAATGAATTTCAATGTTTATAAAAAATTACTTTTTTTTTAAGACTTTTAGTTCATTTCTTTGTCGGATATCCATCAATATATATTTGTGTATTTACCTATAACTATTCAGTTTTTATTATAACATTATTTTTATTGTATGTTATTTATAATAAATTATGTAGAGGAAGGGGGAAGCATTCGAGGGGCAAATTTTATATTGGAGACTTTGGTTAATGTCAACAACATCAAAAGGCAAATTGCAACAAGTCAAAGATCAAACGGCTTCCATAATGAAATCAATGGTTATAAAAAGATACTTTTTCTAAGATTTGTTTTTTTAACGTTTGTGTCACGGGATGGCTAGCTGTTACAATCATATGGGCAGACAGTCACTAGCGACTGATCCACGAAGTTAGGGACCACGGGGGAGGGAAAACCCACCAATTTAACCGCTACAAAAGACACGACGTAAAATTGCAAGACTTCGAAATGCCGCTGGGGTTTTAACCCATTGGCTTTTCTAAGACTTTTAGTTGATTTCTTTCTCGGATATCCATCAATATATATTTGTGTATTTATCTACAACTAATCCGTTTTTATTATAACATTATTTTTATTGTATGTCATTAACAATAAATTATGTAGAATATAGATCAATGCAATGCACGAGTTTTATCTCTTAAATAAAACTAGCATGGTACCTGTATATTGCAGCGGGACCAGTAAAAATGTGGTTGTTACGTGTGGCGGACTGGCGGGTCCTTAGCGTTGGGTGAATCCGTGAATGTACAAACAAACGACACGGTAAAAACAAACTGACATCACACCAAAACAATATGAAAGTTTTTTGTACATAAACAATCGATATAAATTTTCTTTTTTCAAATCTCAAAATTATATACTTGAATATAACCAAACATGAATACCAATAAAATAGTACCAATAATATGGTATCTCCCAGCCTGAGTTTTGCCATGATCGACGTTAAAAGAACAAGCTTTCAATGGATATCTAATTGATCACCGAACCTGGACTTTGACTGGCTCAAATGGTGTAGCTTTAATTTTTTATTCTCCTAATTTTCAGTTATGTTTTATCTATGTACCCCTGTTTTACGTATTTTCTTTACATTCATGTTTGTAATCTAGCTCCTCGCTAGCTCCTTTCATTAATAAAATACCAGTATTGAATGTTCAAAAAAAAAATACCAATAATATGGTATAACACGTTTTAGTAGATATTATCCATAACATCTTTCAAAACACGAATGCATTTCGTTGCGTTATTGAGTTCCTTCATATGCTTAACTTTGATTTGATCATTCATCTCTTTCATAAGGTCTTCAAACACCACTTCAGGATTCATTTGATGATCATCAGCGGCCATGGTGAAGGGATAGTCTTGGCAACAATGCATACGTACTTACAGATATCAGAATTCACGATTTCATCTTTACAATAATTACAGAAATATTTGACTTATCTTTTAAACATTCAATAGGCAGTCTAGCATACATATATATAGATATAAGAAGGCAAATGTAGCTTATTGAATTAATCATCTAAGAGAGTTTAGATTGCAATTTCTAACACAAATGAATCAATGTTATCCAAGTGAACGAACAACACCATAAATGGGTCACTTGGGAAGTTTTAAGAGCTAGCATAAAGGGGGGGTTTAAGATCGCCTTCATGGGACATAGAGACAGCATAACCAACAGATGGAGAAATTGGGTTAGAAAAGAGGGTAGGATTTGGGGCGCCCAATTTATTTAAAACAACACAAAAGAAACTCACATTAGAATATGTATATACAAAAAGGGATGGTTTGGAACCGAAAAAGTGGAAGAAGATGACTGCAAAAGCACATTATTACATTTCAAGATCCACATGACCAATAAGATGAGCTAACCTTTAGATGCATTAAATTTACTTGTAAGTTTATGTTTGTTAAGTGTTGCCATCATGGTATTTCCTTTAGGTTTCTCACCTAGACCATCTATGTTCCTGATGTTTCAAATACATTCCTATGAGATTTAAACTATCACAAGTATTAAAAAACTCAGCAAAAGTAGGCCATTTTATTACCTTTAGAATCTTAGGAAGTCTCTTGCATTTGCTGCTATCTACAATATACTTGACTTTCTTCAATAGATGTTGAAACCCATAGTCTTTCAAGTAAGGTTTATTTGCGCTTGTACCGACCCAACGAATTTCCAGCCAGTTTATTTCCTGTAAACGCATGTAGTTAAGTTACTGACTAATATTATATAGATTTACAGTTCTGTAAACCATGTTATTAACAGAATACCATGACTGTAGTGAGGTTCGTAGAATGTTTACAACACGATTACGGAATTACGGAGTCTCTTGAGCAGATAAAATAGGCACCACTTGGTTCATTGGTTGGCGAGCATCTTAGGCCCTGTCACAACACAAATCCAGTTTGCATGTGATTAAAGATCTTCAAAGTTTATGAGGCGAGAGGGCTAAAAAGTAACCATGAAAGCATACAGAAACTCAGGGGATAGATGGAACGGTTATACATTACTCAAACTGTATACATTTATAAAAAAAAAAAAGTATCACAACTAAACGAAAAAGGAATAACAATTAACTCATGAATGTCATAAAATTGAACTTTAACTGTCGTTGCTACATGTCTGCATAAAATCCAGTCCTAACCGGCGCAGTTTTAAGACACTTTTAATTAATATCCAAATCACTGCATATTATAAATACTAGATTTTAGACTCGTATCCAACATTGGACACAGAGTTTACGATATTAGATCTTCATACATTTAATTTATATAATCTTATAATTTTGAAGATATATGGTTCTAAGTTTTATAATGTGCAAGTTGTAGTACAATAATCGCATGTTCGTCACTGTCATTATTAGCTGAGACATATTGATGGAATTGTTTGACATAGGTATTTCACAAGGCAAATGCTAAAATAATTTTCCTATCATAGAAGTTTTTAAAACCAGTTATACTCATAATGTAATATTATTATGAACTAAAATATAACTATACTTGTGATCTTCTACTTTACATTCAAGTATACGTATGTTGTCATGATGCGGGATCATTTTCAATCACTTGTCTTATGATAATTAGATAACAATTATGATTGTTTTTACTTTCTTTGATAACAATCAGAACTCTTTATTTGAGTGACAATTGTAACTTAAAATAAATTAAATATAAATACTTTTTGTAACTTTTTTTAGAAAATTTTAAAAAATCCTCTCAAGTTGATGGTTAAAAACAAATATAAATTAAGTATTGAAGGCTAAAAAGTGTAAATTTTTTATGGAAAAGAAAAAATGTAAATTAATGAGACTTTTTCTACAAATTATTATAAATATTAATATAATAATATATTTGGATAGTTATTATTAGGATTTTTAATTTATAGTTCATAAGCGAGAGTCAATTTGATAAAATTGAACGATTTAATTGCTTAATAAGTCATTAGTTCAACTGTCTTATAGTATATATTAAGATTAAGATTAAGATTTATCTATATAGTTGTATTATAATCTAGATGGGGTTTTGCTCAAAAACTTAAGTTCGACAAAAATTTATATAATTATGTTTAGTGAGGCTAAAATTTGTAATGTATTCAGGAGTATATCTTATGCCCTTCAACAACTTGATTATAGAAGATTCGGTTAAACAAATCAGATTAAAAAAGATATCATAATAGGAAAATAAAAAATAAAAAAAATAAAATAAAATAAAATTCTCTCTGCAATGCTAAAAGTCCCAACCATATATAATAAATTATTTAAGCAATCTATAGTTCAAAGGAAAAGATGCTAAAAAATCTATACAAGAAAAAAATATTATAGTTTCTTCAAAAAAAAAAACTCTATCTATATAATTATAACAAAAATTCTTTAAGCTTGAACTTGGTTAACCCTTGAAAATCCGAAGAAACAACCTTAAACAACACAACCCCATAAAGTTGAAACCCGATGATCCGAAAAACACTCTCATCTGAGTCATTATTCATCAACCCACCAAACACATAACCACATTATTCACATGATTCTTCAAATTTCATTAGAACCTAAGTATGGGCAAAACAAGTAAATTGATAACACATTGTGAATCAAAACTTTTTATAATCAAATATTGCTTCATTTGCTAATGTAAATACAAATCCTAATCCGTAACAAAATATACTCCTTAGCATTCATCAAATGTAGACCCAAGAAAATTGAAAGATTATATGTACGTAAAAGATTATAGAGATATATATACATACCTTAAAGAGAACAATGAAATCTAAAAGCACCTGATAATTTTATAACAAATGAAATCTTGATCACAATAATTATAACAAGAAGAATTGAGAAAACAATAAAATAAAATAAAATAAGGGTCTCGAGAAACCAAGTTCTCATCCATCGTCATTCGATAAAACTGATGGTGGTATTGATTGATCGACGGTGGTGATGGCCGGCGTTAATTTGATGGTTGATTGGATTAGTCTTTGGTGGTGACGAAATAATAATGCACTTAGAGCATTCGGGTGACACTCATTCTTCAGACAGCTCCACATCATCCAAGGACTAATCCCTAAAACATCCATAATGCCAGAATTAGTCTAAGACCTACTATTTATTTAACTTTACATTTTCAACCCAATATTCTACTATCTATTTAATTATACATTTTTAACCTCTAACTTATATAACTTCAAGAATTTAATAAAAATACATTTAAACATTTCATTAATAAATAACATACAATACAGTAAAATAAAAACATTACTACATAATATAACACATTAATAAAAACATAAACACATGGTCTATAAAACCCACTTAATACTAACACAATACATAAGACTAACACTCGGAGTAGTCCGAGTCCACAGTACTGTCATCGTCATTGCGACAAATGTACCGATAGCGTTCAGGAAACCCGACACAGTCGCCTGGTTACGGAGATGCGTACTCCTCCCCAAGGTCGGTTAGATAATCATCAGGAAGACCACCACCGATAGCGCCTTGCCAGTATAATGCGTGGTCTATAGTGTGGTTTAACGTGTTAGTAGTTGCGGTAAGCTGGAAAATAGCTTGTGTGTGCCAGTCGATGTACTGCCGAAGATAAGTAATGTACTCAACTTTAACGGCGTTGCGAGCATGTTCTGCAGCTTCAAGTCGTTCAATTGAGGCTGCGAGTGTCGCTTTGTTGGCAATCAAGTTGTCAAGGACATTGTTAACTGCAGATCTGTTTGCATCATTTTGAAGCATGTGGTCCTGCATCCCCATTTTTGCAGCGTGAACGGTAATGTTTGGTATATTATTTGCCATGTTTGTGTAGAAGAGTGTGTGTTTTTTAATAGATAAATTGTTTGTATGATAATGGTTTGTGTAGAAGAGTGTGGGTTATATATATATGTGATAAATAGGGACCAAAAGTGTCAAATTCGTATAAATATCAAATCAGCCGTTTTAGGGGTCATTTGTGTAAATTTTTTTGAAATTTAAAACACAACCGTTACTTAAAAAAGAAAAAAAAACGAAGGCATCGGCTCGTTTCTGGGAGGGACGAACGCGCGAGAACGAGGCTAGGGACGAGCCACACCTAACCGTGTACGTTCGTCCCTGAACAAAGAACGAGCCGAGAACCAATGGATCTGCCTCCATTGTGAATGCTCTTATGATGATGGCGGTGGTGTTAGGGTATTGAGAGAGAGAATAGATGGCGGTAGAAAAGAGGAAAGAAATGTAAGGTTGATAATGTGTTTAAGGGCATTTTGAACTTTTCGTTTCGTGTAATTTTTAACAAGGACCTATTTTCTTTAATAGGTAGTATATAGAAGATAGATAGATTACTGAACAATCCTATACTAATTCATATTCAAATTACTAATTAATGGAGACTTTGATTAGACGAATAGATATGGTAATGGTTACGGATACCCTATATTATTATTTTCACAGTTTGTTAGTTTATCAAATATATAATAAATTTATTATAGATATTAGCTAGATACATATTTTCAAGATTTTATAAAGATATTTATAATTATATTTGGATAACAAAAAAATCACATATTTAGTTTAGGTTTAACGGGACACATGTGGTTTAGATATTGCGTCATGCGTCGATCAGATAATACTTCAAATTTGTTTTAGTTTATTAGTAGATAAAACTATTGCATCAATTTCCGTGCAAGCACTTATTTTGGTAAAAATAGTCTCTACCGTTTAATACTCTTACAACAACGGTCCCCGTTCTAATGGCCATTTAGTTTTGTTTGGGTGTTAAACGAAAATTACAAAAAATGGTTGCAAATTAGGTCATTATTTCTAATAGGGAGTTAGGTCATTTTCTCTAACGAGTATTAACGATCGGTAGATGTTTTTTGAGTGTCTAACGAGAATTACATAAACTAATGCAAATTAGGTTCATTTCTCTAATGGGCACCGGAATAAATAGTATATGTGTGAAATTGGTATTGTTTATCGGTCGCCCATTTGAACAAAACGTCGTGCGTTTGTTTTTTTGTTTTAACTTTTTATTTTGGGGATAGTATCTGTACTGCTGGCAGTTCCCTTATCGGAACTGCAAAGGGAAAAATCAGGGGGGAGGAGGTTTATTAATCAATTTCCATCACGTGAAGAAGATGGATGTGTGAGGGCAGTACTGAACTGCTGCAGTTCGGAAGATTATCCCTTTTATTTTTGCCTTATAATCTTAACTAAAATTGTAGTTTTTTCAGGGCTTTTTGGCTTTTTACAATCTATCATACAAACTTAATATGGTGTCTGCATTCTTTTTTATTTTATTTTCTACAATGATTCGTATGGTACTTTTCATTTATTTTTGTGTTTCACATATAATAGTATATATAATGTTAGTGCGTTTCATTCTTTTTTTCTCCGTTTCGTTAAATTTCTTATTCTTTTTTAAAAAAAATTTCATTTAATCATACATAGTTGGTACATAGATAACATTCATTTTTTTTATTCTTTCAACTATTTATACTAGGGGTGAGCAAAAACCGAACCAAAAACCGAAAAAACCAAAAACCATTGGTTTTGGTTTTCTAAAAACCGAAAGTTATGGTTTGGTTTTGGTTTCTAATGAAAAACCGAACCATAAAAACCGAACCGAACCAAAAATATATATTGTTTACTTTATTTTACATTTATATCATTTTATTATAAATTTTTGCTAAATATGTTAATATATTTGCATTCTTAGGTATAGATAATAATATCATTTAAATGTTTTAAGTGAAAATATATAACAAGATTGATTTGCTTTAATAGTTGTATAATTATACAACACGTAAAACATATAAATAGTTATATATAAAATTTATTTGAAGTTTGTAAAACTTACTTATATGGATTTGTTTTCATTGTTGTAGTGTTATTGTTACTAATATTGTTTTAAAAACTTGTTGAAATTAGTTATGGTGTAATTATAGGGTATAAACTTATAAACTTTAAGCTCAATTTGACGTAAACCACCCGTGGTTAAAAACCGACTAAAACCGAAAACTAAACCGAAATAAACCCAAACCGAAAAAACCGAAACCGAAAAAACCAAAACCCAATGGTTTTAGTTTGCAAAAACCGAAATATAACGGTTCGGTTTCGGTTTTAGTGAAAAACCGAACCGTACTCACCCCTAATTTATACAACTCATCATGTAAATAATTGATATATCTTATGTTTGTACATAACAATTCATACTCAGACAAACGTTTAAATAAGAAACAAACAAATATATCTCCCAGTTATATAAGGTTTCTGAAAATGACGTTATGTCTCCCGAGACATGCCCGGGTGACAAAACTTGTTACCGTATATTATTAGTAGTTAAAAAGTCAAACAAATAAGGAATAAGGTTTCAAAATGTATAGTTTATTAGCACCATAACTACAACAAATAAATACTTCTATTACAAATACTAGTCATTGTATCTGAACGTTGTTGCAAAACATGTTTTAAATTTAAGCAACAAAGTTTTCTATACCGACAATATATAATAGTACTAATGTACTACAAGTACATTTATGTCAAATATCATAACCATATTAAAAAAAAACAAAAAACTCATATAACAATAATAAAAAAAATGTATAAAAACAATAAGAATAAGAAAATATGAAAAACATATAACAATGCAATAATTATTAATGCAAAAAAATGACACTTTGACGACGGTGATTGTAATATATTAAAAAATTTATATTTTATTAACGTAAACATGTAAAAGTTGTTTTATGCAAACATGAGAATCCAATAGTTTGGTGTAAAAAAAATGAAAACGGATACTTTGATTGGGGTAAAAAGCTGAAAGATAAAGTATAGGGGGTAAGAATGAAAAAACAAAAACTTAAAATATGCTATATATCATGTATATAAAGTTATACTATCATGGGATAAATGTTAAAAGATATACACTTTTGTTGAGTCTCAATGTTCATTGTAAATTTGGTTATAACAAATCTGACTTTTAAACACTTAGTAATCTTTTGGATCTTGTAATCTGATTTAGGTCACACGAAGCTGACACACCTTATGATCTGTCTCTTACCCAGATCATGTTTCATGGTTTGTAATTGTTATCATATGGAAGTAAGTGTTTTTCAAGCTGCATCAAATGGTTATAACATTCAGTCTAAGTCGAAGAGCAGGATTGAAGATAGAAGACCAAGTTGGTAGTGGAAGTCAGCTTGGGATTGACAGTCAGCTTGGAAACACTTAGGAAGATTGGTGCTTTGACAAATGGCCCGATCTGTGTCAAACAATCAAGTGTAGATAACAACCTGGATTTGTTGATAAGAACAAATGACGTGACTAGGAAGGTTCCTAGAATCTAGGTCGGTGGTTGGTTTAGATATACGTATCCATACTCTCATTAGACGATCAAGAATGTGCTGCAGTATTTTGGGGACCACAAATACCATGAAAGGCACTATCTAATATTCCTTGATCATCCAACAGAAGAAGAATACATGGCTCAATTGGATACCAAGAGAAGAAGGGCTTTCTCCTATAAATGCCTCATTCCTTGATTGCATAAGTGTGGCAGCCCTGAGAATCATTCTTCACATAAGTTTTCTCTGCTTTTACACATAGCTTAGTCTATCTGAGATTAGCTTTGGCTGATTCTCCTGAGTAATAACTTGTTGATTGTAATTTGTCATTTTCAGATAGCTGTTTAGATATCTATAGGCAATCTTGTTTCCGCAACAATCCTGTAGATTTTTGTATATATTATATCTTAATAAAGAGTTACATTGAAAATTACAATCTGTGTGCAAGAATGTCTTTCATATTTACTGCTTTACTGTTTTATTGATTCATAGTCTTACTTAATACATAAACTGAGTCTTTAAAACCTTTCTTAAAAGTTTGTAAAGATCTAGGAAAAGTTATATTTACCCCCCTCTACAACTGTTCTGTGTTCTATATACTTAGGTACATTGAAACACTTTGGGACATAATAACTTTTAGGGGTGATAATGAAAATTTTGAAAAATGAAAGTAGTTGTACTTCATGCATGAAGACTTGTAGACACCATATTGCTTTTGAGTATATACTAGTAATTATACCCGCCATGCGTTGCGGTGACGTACATAAACTAATTGTTAAAATAATGACGGTTAGTTAAAAAAAATCATTGATTAATAAGAATAATAATAAAAAAAAAACATAGAACAACATAATATGTCTAATTACGTATATTGTGACACTCCAATGAAAGACGTAAGATCGACGAAAGTTACATATAACAAAAACTAATAATAGAGAGAATCATAAAATTATATATTTCGGGAGAAAATAAAAGCAAACAAACGAAGGAAGGAAAAATCCTTAGAGATAAAACTGTAATGTGTGAAAGTTGTTTCATTAACGTAAAACATAACAATGATGACAATTACATATAACAAAATGGGGAAGATAATCAAAAACAAATATTAGAAAAAGCGACGGTGAAAAATCGCAAAGTTATACCATTCGAAGGGTTAAAAAGTAAAAGAAAAAAAACAACAAGAAAAATCATAAAATTATACACTCCAGGTTAAAAAAGAGAGAGACAAACAAATAAAAAATCGTTAGGGTCAAACTATATATGTGTCATAGTTATGTAATAGAAATATAAAAACCATAAATTTGTTGTTAAGAAACTAAAATTAAAAACTTGAATCAGGTTAAAAATTAATAAGTAAAAACTTTAGGGGTAAATGTTACAAAACACAAAAGTTATATATGATGCTTGGAAGGTTGTACTATTAAAACTTGTACATAAGATACTTGTATTATATAATTTGGTTTTTAGTATGATTATAATATAATATATAAATATATATATACAAAACAAAGCACATCTCAAGGAACCTCACATGTACAATTACTTTTTTGACCAGACGCTATCCGAGATCTTGAGCACATAAAATTGAGTCTTTGATGGAATGCTGGTCCATTATGGACAGAATTGACCGATCATTAAAAGTCATGGTTCTAAAGAAAACCACCACCTTTTACGTATATATCATCTAAATTACTTTGAAAATTATTAAAAATATATGTATATAATCTAATAGGTCCCCCCAACTTTATTTATTAGCTCAAGTGGGTGTATTACCATGTGGAAAAATTGTCATGCAATATATAATGTACGTATAGTATGTTAGTGAAATGTGTGATGATGCTACTATAAATATGAGGTGATTATACCCTGACTAGTAACTCATTCTCCTTACATTTCAATTCAAAAATTTACTTCCATAATAGTTTCTTTCAAATAACATTTTCTTTCAATCACATTTTCTTTCAATAACATCATATTTCAAAATGGAAGTTACACCCACAACTCCCAAACTCGACCTGCCTTTACAAACGAGGATTTCACTAGCTGTTATAGGCATGTATATTGACTTCACACAGAAAAAAAACGGCACAGTTCGCCGACGACTCGCTAATATATTTCCCCCCAGGGACCCCGCACCCGTAGATGATACTATCAACTCATACGACGTCGTCGTGAATCCAACTTCCAACATTTGGTTCCGTGTATATATTCCTAAAGGGCACAAAATTGAAGATTTGCCGCTTTTTGCATATTTTCACGGAGGAGGATATTCCCTCCTTTCCGCTGATGTGAAGATGTATGATGATTTATGCACAGATTTGGCTGTAAAATTTCCTTGTGTTGTCGTTTCTGCTGATTATCGTCTTGCCCCTGAGAAAAAATATCCTACACAATATCAGGATGGAATCGAAGTGCTGAAATTTCTTGACAATCCAGAGAACCTCGCAAAATGTGGTCTTGAAAATGCGAATATTTCTCGTTGCTTTATTGCTGGAGATAGTTCAGGTGGAAACCTAGCTCATTCTGTTAATCTAAGCGCTTGCTTAACCAAGTTCGAACAACTCAAGGTATATATATATAACATCAATTTTAAACTTTATAGTTTTGCAAGTGATTTTATATGTATTTCAATAGAAATGACAATTAACATAATGTGTTTACTATTTGAAGGTTGTCGGTTTGGTGACGATTCAACCATTTTTTGGAGGAGAGGAGCGAACAAAGTCTGAAATTGAACTTGATTTTAAAGTACCTTTTTTAAACACGCAAAGAACGGATCTGTTCTGGAAAGCGTTGATGCCAGAGGGTGAAGAATACAATCGCGATCATCCAAGCATCAACGTTAGTGGCCCGAGGGCAGTAGACATAACAAAATTGGATTATCCAGAAACCATGTTAGTTGTAGGAGGGTTTGATGTTCTAAAAGATTGGCAGATAAAATACTACGAGTGGCTGCAAGAGTCTGGAAAAAAAGTACATTTAGTGAACTACCCAAACATGTTTCATGATTTTTGTAGTTTTCCGGAACTCCCAGAATATGAGCAACTTATCATTGAAATGAGGGAATTTGTGTACAAGCTCTTTAATAAGGTATGCTATTATCCATATTGAATATTAAAAATACTGATACGCTATCTATCTATATCCTAATTATAGAAGTCACTAGATAGTATGAATAATCCATTTCTTATGCAACTCAACATTTATCCACCATAATTTTTTCTACTTAATAATTTAAACAAACTTGCTAAATTTCAAAATATATGTATATACACATACACATATGCATATACATATAAGGAAAAGGTTCACGTGAAACCATTTGGAAATGGAAGACCTAATTCAAATTTCTAAATTATAACTTGATGTTCATACTTGAATGTTATATCTAAAACTACCTATGTTCATATCATGATGTAATTCATGTATAGCACATATGGTGGTGTTCATGCTTAAGAGAAATGTATATGTATATATATAACATGTATATAATATAGATTTTCTAACATTTGATTCTAAGTTGTGTCGATTGTGTTTCACAGAGTAAGAAAGGAATGACAACTAATGCTTAAGTGAGGCTGGGTAAATTGATGACAAGCTGGACTAGGATTCGAAGACGTGTACTTAGCCTAGCTTCATTTTATCTACCTTTTAGAGAAAGTGCACTACACTTTATTCGGTTTGCTATTGTGTGTATTTAAATATTAAAACTTCAGTTATATACATTAAAGAGTTTAAGGTCTCGTAATATAATCAACTATACACGAATGCTTATGTTATTTAATGAACATCTCCGGTGTTCATGGTATTTCACAACATAAACCTTCATTATAGTACATTACATTCCGAAACCCTAAAGCCTTCATTAAATTGTAATTCTTTCATTATTGATGTATCTAATTTGCAACTTATGTTGTGTGTAATTTTACTCTATTTGTTTTGCTACTTTATGTATTCAACGTACTTTGAACTTTTTGCTATTTTGTATCCAACAATTTGTCTGCTTTTGCTGTTATGTATATCCACTTTATTGTATGTATCCTTTTTAAACCAAAGTTATTAAGTACATTCAACATAAATAAAATAAATTTCGGTACATATACTATCTAGAGGTTCTTAAAGTTGGATAAAAATAATCGCAAAGAAGTTGGAGTTAATTATATTTTGGTGCACGAATCTCTAAAACATTATTTTGAAAAAATCCGTGTTAGAACTGTGGGAACATCTACACATAAATATACGACCTTTTATATATGATCTATTTTGGCCGCACATTTAGAGTAATGAAACACTAGTTGAGCTTGATTTGTAAAGATAACAATCTGATTTAACGGACCAAAATTGCCATATGGGTCAAACCGGGTCGGACCAGGCTTAGCCGGGTCAATCCATGGTGGCTAGTTGGTGATTGACAATCAAAACATTGCATATAAAGTAAACTTATGTTCTTCTTTTCCACTTTCTACCTTTGAAATACCCAATATGTCCTTACCAATATGACTAATACTATCTATAAATTTATTTAATATACCTTTAATAAAATTAATATATATTATCCATCATTTATATTACTAAAATAGTTAAACCCTACTTTTATATAAATAACTTACACTTCTCGCACCGTCGCCACAAACATTAATTGTTGCCGGCCACCATCACGTTGACGCTACCACCATTGTCACCTCATCACACGGGCATTCATCTAGTATTATTACAAGTTCAAGTTGAATTGAAGTTACTTTCAATATACAATATATCCAAATAATCCTATATTAAAGAGATGTAGACAATGATCGGTATTTGTAATTATGCAATTTGCGTAATTCAAGCATAATTATCAATAAATAAATGATATTTAAATGTATTTAAGACCTTACATTTAAAGGGTTTAAGTTGAAATCCTAATATAAGCAAAATGTTTACATGAATAGAGGCATGTATTTTTTTCAAAGTAAAAGTACCGGCTAATCTAAATTTTGTGCTAAAAATAGCTCCTTCTGAAGTCGACCCATTTTAAAAATTCAAATAATAATAAATATATAATGAAACAACTGGCCTTGCATTCATAGTAACCTTCGTCTAGCCAGCGTTAGTAATCTATGATATTACCATTAATCAAACTTACAGTTTTTTGATACTGCATCTCGATATAAAAATGAATCACATCTTTATGAACCACGAATTTCAAAATAACACATAATATTTACATATTCAATATTTGATATATATATTAATATATATATATATATATAATAAAATTACAAAACTCAATTATCAAGTGCTAGATAAACACTTGAGATACATAACACAGTACTTATCTACGACAATATTTGTTTTTTATTTTGAAAGATGATCATATAGGCGGGACATGGAAAAGTAAGTTATTTGCATTTTAAGACTCAAAAGAATAGTATCATTATGCTTACTGAAAATCAAATGGTATCATTACATATGCCTAAAAAAATTCAATAACCTAAGGGATGAGGAACACACTATCGTAATCCACAAAGCCTTTATAGATATGATTTGTAGATTCGCTTATGATTTTAAAGATGAACATGTTGTTTACTAAAATGTTATTTTGAATATTTGAATGAATGTATGAAGTTTTTTTTTTCCTTCTTAACATCAAACTATTCTACTCTTATTCTTAAAAATAAACAAGTGTTAAAGATTTTAACAATAAACGAATAACTCCATAGAATTAATGTATGAGAGTTGTAAAGCTAAATATGTTTTGAATGGATATATGAATTGAAAGTAAAATAGATATATGAACAAATTACATGTAGCTAATTTTCCTTGAAAATATATTGTGTACAACTCTTTGATGTGTATTTCTTTGTTTTTTGAATATTGAAACGCGAATGAACCCAGTTGTCCCCTTTCAAGTGCTTGGGGATGCAGGTGGGAGCGAATATGAACCTGTCAAAAAAAAATAAAAAATTAAACACCGGTGATTGATATGTTCTGGTCAAGGTTGCCAATATGGAAAGCTAATTTGCTCTTTTATATGCATTATTGAGGGTGTGTCAAAGTGATTAAATCGGTGTGAAATGCCGATCCAACATATTATTTTTCTATGTACCGTACGCATGCCATGGTGATAGTTTAGTGTGCACATTTCTATGGGGTGGCGATGATTAACACATGAAAGTTAGTTGGATATAGCGGGAAAAAGTTATTTTTTCAAAAGAATAAAGTGGCATTGATTTTGGTTCCTTGTAAGATATTAATCGTGCCATGCTATCAAAATGATCATAAAGAAGGAAGTAATAATCATAAAGATTTTTGCATGATTTCTTTATAATTTTTACTTCTATTTAACAACATTAAATTAAAAAGTACATAAAGCATACAATTTATCAAATAAACATGTCAATTCACGTAATCAAAACTTGCATAGAGAGTTTAATTTCAACCATTAACATTAAGTGGTTTCAATTAATAATAAAAAATAAAACCCTAATTTTTATTTTTTTATATTAAAATCGATTTAACTGAAAATAAATAAATAAAAACAAATTTCAACCCTAATTTTTTAATAAAGGTAATATGGTTAGTTTTTAATGTGTGACTCCGTTAAATGTCATATTGACTTGCCACGTCCTTAAAAAAAAGCTGATGTGGAACAGTTGCACATATCGATATACCGTATGTTTGGGAATTGATAAAAAAAAAATTCTCAGTTATTTTCCCATATCTACAACAGTGAACAATCAATCAATATTCCTTAAATTTTCACATATCACAACAATCTCATAATCGTTTAGAAAAGAAATATATATATATATATATATATATATATATTAAAAGAGTAGTTAACCAAGTTTTTTAAAACACTCCTCAAAACCAAAGCTATGTTCAAATATTGCCACATAGGATTTTAATTTACGTGGCATCTCTATGTTTTTTTATAATATTTATAATACATAAATAAATAAAATTAGATAGATCTTAAAAGATTTGGCAACAAAATTTTGATCCTAATTAATTTTAATTATATATTAAGAAATAAATTATAGAAAATTATCTAATCTTATATTAAATCACGTACTAACCAAAAATGAAGACTATTTATATTTATATCCATAATTACAAATGAATTGTTACTTAAATAATATTTAAAAAATATAAAAACAAAAACATCTACACAATTCGTTTCTTGTGCTTAGATAGGTTCCCTATTCTAACTTCATAGGTAAAATTAATTTTTAATATTATTCATCTTAATTATATTTTTTAATATTTTTCATATTGTATTTTTTTTAACATATATTTATCTATGACATTAAATTTATGCTAACTAAACTAATTTTATTGGTTATCAATCTCAATGTTAAAAACTTTAAAACCGCATAACGTGCGGGTAAAAAATCTAGTATATATATATATATATATAGAACAATGAACAATCAGAGTTTTCTATCTATATTTACAATATATATCTATCTTATATCTATGTATCAAGCTGTGATTGGAAACCATCACCACCAAATCCGGCTATTTACCGAAAACCACCACCACCAGATCCGGCGAATGACGACACCACCATTAATTTCGAATCCAGCCACTGAAACGATGCCTAACGCGAAGCATTGATGATTGGTGATCTTATATATATAAATACAAATTAAACGATGGTATATATATATCACCAAAACAATCAGAGTGGTTGTGGTCGGTGTTACCAACAAACATTGGTCCAAACAATGATCCATTCTTCTCCTTACTTTGCTTGAAACACGGTCACATTCCCACATCGCAAACCACCATCACCGGAAAAACGAGCATTCCGGCCACATAGATTTCCGGCTAATTTGTATCGCCGCTCGACGGACCACTGGACATCACCAATCGGTGGTGACGATGATGGCCATAAAAGATGGTTTGTTGTTAGGATTAGTTTGCCTGATTTGATAACATGTAAATTATGGTATTCTTTGTTGACTAAGTCAAGGGATGGTTAGTGATGAGTGTAGTGATGACTCTACACTTCTACTTCGTTGATATAATGTAGTACTCGTAGATGAATTTATTTACTTGTTCATTTCTGGACTTTATAGTACTCGTAGATGAATTTTAATAACATAACTTGGTGATCTGGGTATAGCGATGATGATGATGAAGATGATACATATATCTAACAATCAGATGTCCATGTCGTCTCTTTTTAATGATGTGGTATTTAATGGAGATCAAACGTTAAAAACTAACGATATTACCTTTATTGAGAATTTTTCATAAATACAATCCTTTTAATACCCGAAAACTAAATAGGTTCCCATCAATAAGAATTTTGAGTAAAAAGTTACCTTTTTATGTATTTTTCTCAAATAATTAAAGTTACATAATAATAATTATTATATATCTAAATCGTCCTCCTTAGATATTTAAGTCGTCTTACTTATCGACGACGGAGATAACTTGGGGTCATGGTGTCACTCGAATATCTCAATGTTTTTACCTGGGCTTTTTTTGTTGTTGTTGGTGTTTCATAATTTCTTCATTATGATTGTTGTGATAATTGTATATATTGCCTAAAAGCCTATATAATCATCATAAATATTGATGCAGGTATGGTTTTTGAATGTTATTATGTGACAATCGTCACCAGAGCATACCGTCCGATGGTACTTTTCCGTTCGTCATTCCTATGACTAGTCATGTGTGTGTCAGTATATTTCGTCATTGGCCCATTTAAAGCATGTACATGTGCTTTTGTTAGACATTAAGTATTAATAAAGCGAGTTTATGTTCATTCGTGTTCTAGTGCATTTAATATTTAGAGATGTGTTGCGAGAGCTTGTGTTCAAAAATACTAGTTGTCTTGTAGGAATGTCACATATTCGGAAAATACTTAAAAATGAACTAACGAATTTATAATAGTTAAACATAGTCATATTTATAATCGTTAGAAAGCTAGTCGAAAAAAATGTTCAACTATGTCATTTAAAATTTTAAATGGAGCATCGGGTCACTTTAAATTTACAGATCAAACGATTTTGAAAAAATTCAAAGTTAGTCATGGGGTCTTGAAATGTCACTAACTTTCTCCACCTCCCATTTCTTCCTTATCATTTTCACTTATCATCTCTCTCACTAAGATCCCACTTTCTCTCTTTAATAATTTTGCTAGCCCACTTTCTCTCTCTAGAAAACCTACAAACTTTTCATACCAAATCAAAGATCAAAGGTTGTTATCACCAAATTTGTTCTTAGATCAGTTGTTAATACCCGATGTCATAACTAAATTGTGAGTTTTATAACTTTAATCACGTTTTTAGTTTAGATCAAAAAGTTTCTTTTATTTATAAACTTTAATCTTGAAATTATTGAAAGAAAATGGTTATGGGTAAAGAAAAGATGTCAAACCTTTGTTTACATGTTACTAAACTAGATCTACACCTCAAAACTAACAAAAATCATGTTTTGGAGTTGAAAATATGTGATGTACAAGATTAGTCCGTCGTCGGAGTAGCAAAACCCGTTTTCAGATCTGGAAATTTGTGAGGTCATAAATGGCTTTGGGGTAGTAAACTGTTCTACCAGGTCGTAAATAGATTACGAGGTCGCAATTTTAGTCGAGGTCGTAATTGGCATCCTAGGTCATAAATCCCAGTTTGTGAGGTCGTATTTGACCATGAGGTCGTAATTGAAGCTTGGGGTCGTATTTTGACAATACGAGGTCATAACTGGATTTAAACATGCGAGGTCGTATTTGGTCTATTGGAAAATCCGGGTCTTAATGAATTTAGTGACTGCCGCCTCTCATTTAATAATGTCATACAAATTAAGGGGTCACAATTAACTAAGGCGTCTGGTATTCCGACCATATTTTAGGTAACCCGACTAGACTATTAATGACAGGGGGCCCGCTTTTACTCTACCAGATTTGTCATTACAGACATGGGGCCCACACTATTTTAAAGCGATATGGTCAAGATACCAAAAACTTTAGTTGGGATACACCATCCGTTAACTAATTGGATACATCAAAAAGTAACATATAACAATGCAATAATTATTAATGCAAAAAAATGACACTTTGATGATGGTGATTGTAATATAGTAAAAAAAAATTTAATTTTATTAACGTAAACATGTAAAAGTTGTTTTATGCAAACATGAGAATCCAATAGTTTGGTGTCAAAAAAATGAAAACGGATACTTTGATTGGGGTAAAAAGCTCAAAGATAAAGTTTAGGGGGTAAGAATGAAAAAACAAAAACTTAAAATATGTTATATATCATGTATATAAAGTTATACTATCATGGGATAAATGTTAAAAGATATACACTTATGTTGAGTCTCAATGTTCATTGTAAATTTGGTTATAACAAATCTGACTTTTAAACACTTAGTAATCTTTTGGATCTTGTAATCTGATTTAGGTCACACGAAGCGGACACAACTTACGATCTGTCTCTTACCCAGATCATGCTTCATGGTTTGTAATTGTTATCATATGGAAGCAAGTGTTTTTCAAGCTGCATCAAATGGTTATAGCATTCAGTCTAAGTCGAAGAGGAGGATTGAAGATAGAAGACCAAGTTGGGAGTGGAAGTCACCTTAGGATTGACAGTCAGCTTGGAAACACTTAGGAAGATTGGTGCTTTGACAAATGGCCCAATCTGTCTCAAACAATCAAGTGTAGATAACAACCTGGATTTGTTGATAAGAACAAATGACGTGACTAGGAAGGTTCCTAGAATCTAGGTTGGTGGTTGGTTTAGATATACGTATCCATACTCTCATTAGACGATCAAGAATGTGTTGCAGTATTTTGGGGACCACAAATACCATGAAAGGCACTATCTAATATTCCTTGATCATCCAACAGAAGAAGAATACATAGCTCAATTGGATACCAAGAGAATACGGGCTTTCTCCTATCAATGCCTCATTCCTTGATTGCATAAGTGTCGCAGCCCTGAGAATCATTCTTCACATAAGTTTTCTCTGCTTTTACACATAGCTTAGTCTATCTGAGATCAGCTTTGGCTGATTCTCCTGAGTAATAACTTGTTGATTGTAATTTGTCATTTCAGATGGTTGTTTACATATCTATAGGCAATCTTGTTACCGCAACAATCCTGTAATTTTTTGTATATATTATATCTTAATAAAGAGTTACATTGAAAATTACAATCTGTGTGCAAGAATGTCTTTCATATTTACTGCTTTACTGTTTTATTGATTCATAGTCTTACTTAATACATAAACTTTTAGGGGTGATAATAAAATTTTGAAAAATGAAAGTAGTTGTACTTCATGCATGAAGACTTGTACATACCATATTGCTCTTGAGTATATACTAGTAATTATACCCGCCATGCGTTGCGGTGACGTACATAAACTAATTGTTAAAATAATGACGGTTAGTTTAAAAATATCATTGATTAATAAGAATAATAATAAAAAAAACATAGAACAACATAATATGTCTAATTACGTATATTGTGACACTCCAATGAAAGACGTAAGATCGACGAAAGTTACATATAATAAAAACTAATAATAGAGAGAATCATAAAATTATATATTTCGGGAGAAAATAAAAGCAAACAAACGAAGGAAGGAAAAATCCTTAGAGACAAAACTGTAATGTGTGAAAGTTGTTTCACTAACGTAAAACATAACAATGATGACAATTACATATAACAAAACGGGGAAGATAATCAAAAACAAATATTAGAAAAAGTGACGGTGAAAAATCGCAAAGTTATACCATTCGAAAGGTTAAAAAGTAAAGGAAAAAAAGCAACAAGAGAAATCATAAAATTATACACTCCAGGGTTAAAAAAGAGAGAGACAAACAAATAAAAACTCGTTAGGGTCAAACTATATATGTGTCATAGTTATGTAATAGAAATATAAAAACCATAAATTTGTTGTTAAGAAACTGAAATTAAAAACTTGAATAAGGTTAAAAATTAATAAGTAAAATCTTTAGGGGTAAATGTTACAAAACACAAAAGTTGTATATGATGCTTGGAAGGTTGTACTATTAAAACTTGTACATAAGATACTTGTATTATATAATTTGGTTTTTAGTATGATTATAATATAATATAATATATATATACAAAACGAAGCACATCTCAAGGAACCTCACATGTACAATTACTTTTTTGACCAGACGCTATCCGAGATCTTGAGCACATAAAATTGAGTCCTTGATGGAATGCTGGTCCATTATGGACAGAATTGACCGATCATTAAAAGTCATGGTTCTAAAGAAAACCACCACCTTTTACGTATATATCATCTAAATTACGTTGAAAATTATTAAAAAAATATATATATAATCTAATAGGTCCCCCCAACTTTATTTATTAGCTCAAGTGGGTGTATTACCATGTGGAAAAATTGTCATGCAATACATAATGTACGTATAGTATGTTAGTGAAATGTGTGATGATGCTACTATAAATATGAGGTGATTATACCCTGACTAGTAACTCATTCTCCCTACATTTCAATTCATAAATTTACTTCCATAATAGTTTCTTTCAAATAACATTTTCTTTCAATCACATTTTCTTTCAATAACATCATATTTCAAAATGGAAGTTACACCCACAACTCCCAAACTCGACTTGCCTTTACAAACGAGGATTTCACTAGCTGTTATAGGCATGTATATCGACTTCACACAGAAAAAAAACGGCACAGTTCGCCGACGGATCGCTAATATATTTCCCCCCAGGGACCCCGCACCCGTAGATGATACTATCAACTCATACGACGTCGTCGTGAATCCAACTTCCAACATTTGGTTCCGTGTATATATTCCTAAAGGGCACAAAATTGAAGATCTGCCGCTTTTTGCATATTTTCACGGAGGTGGATATTCCCTCCTTTCCGCTGATGTGAAGATGTATGATGATTTATGCACAGATTTGGCTGTAAAATTTCCTTGTGTTGTCGTTTCTGCTGATTATCGTCTTGCCCCTGAGAAAAAATATCCTACACAATATCAGGATGGAATCGAAGTGCTGAAATTTCTTGACAATCCAGAGAACCTTGCAAAATGTGGTCTTGAAAATGCGAATATTTCTCGTTGCTTTATTGCTGGAGATAGTTCAGGTGGAAACCTAGCTCATTCTGTTAATCTAAGCGCTTGCTTAACCAAGTTCGAACAACTCAAGGTATATATATATAACATCAACTTTAAACTTTATAGTTTTGCTAGCGATTTTATATGTATTTCAATAGAAATGACAATTAACATAATGTGTTTACTATTTGAAGGTTGTCGGTTTGGTGACGATTCAACCATTTTTTGGAGGAGAGGAGCGAACAAAGTCTGAAATTGAACTTGATTTTAAAGTACCTTTTTTAAACACGCAAAGAACGGATCTGTTCTGGAAAGCGTTGATGCCAGAGGGTGAAGAATACAATCGCGATCATCCAAGCATCAACGTTAGTGGCCCGAGGGCAGTAGACATAACAAAATTGGATTATCCAGAAACCATGTTAGTTGTAGGAGGGTTTGATGTTCTAAAAGATTGGCAGATAAAGTACTACGAGTGGCTGCAAGAGTCTGGAAAAAAAGTACATTTAGTGAACTACCCAAACATGTTTCATGATTTTTGTAGTTTTCCGGAACTCCCAGAATATGAGCAACTTATCATTGAAATGAGGGAATTTGTGTACAAGCTCTTTAATAAGGTATGCTATTATCCATATTGAATATTAAAAATACTGATACGCTATCTATCTATATCCTAATTATAGAAGTCACTTGATAGTATGAATAATCCACTTCTTATGCAACTCAACATTTATCCACCATAATTTTTTCTACTTAATAATTTAAACGAACTTGCTAAATTTCAAAATATATGTTTATACACATACACATATGCATATACATATAAGGAAAAGGTTCACGTGAAACCATTTGGAAATAGAAGACCTAATTCAAATTTCTAAATTATAACTTGATGTTCATACTTGAATGTTATATCTAAAACTACCTATGTTCATATCATGATGTAATTCATGTATAGCACGTATGGTGGTGTTTATGCTTAAGAGAAATGTATATGTATATATATAACATGTATATAATATAGATTTTCTAACATTTGATTCTAAGTTGTGTCGATTGTGTTTCACAGAGTAAGAAAGGAATGACAACTAATGCTTAAGTGAGGCTGGGTAAATTGATGACAAGCTGGACTAGGATTCGAAGACGTGTACTTAGCCTAGCTTCATTTTATCTACCTTTTAGAGAAAGTGCACTACACTTTATTCGGTTTTGCTATTGTGTGTATTTAAATATTAAAACTTCAGTTATATACATTAAAGAGTTTAAGGTCTCGTAATATAATCAACTATACACGAATGCTTATGTTATTTAATGAACATCTCCGGTGTTCATGGTATTTCACAACATAAACCTTCATTATAGTACATTACATTCCGAAACCCTAAAGCCTTCATTAAATTGTAATTCTTTCATTATTGATGTATCTAATTTGCAACTTATGTTGTGTGTAATTTTACTCTATTTGTTTTGCTACTTTATGTATTCAACGTACTTTGAACTTTTTGCTATTTTGTATCCAACAATTTGTCTGCTTTTGCTGTTATGTATATTCACTTTATTGTATGTATCCTTTTTATACCAAAGTTATTAAGTACATTCAACATAAATAAAATAAATTTCGGTACATATACTATCTAGAGGTTCTTAAAGTTGGATAAAAATAATCGTAAAGAAGTTGGAGTTAATTACATTTTGGTGCACGAATCCCTAAAACTTTTTATTTTGAAAAAATCCGTGTTAGAACTGTGGGAACATCTCCACATAAATATACGACCATTTATATATGATCTATTTTGGCCACACATTTAGAGTAATGAAACACTAGTTGAGCTTGATTTGTAAAGATAACAATCTGATTTAACGGACCAAAATTGCCAAATGGGTCAAACCGGGTCGGACCAGGCTTAGCCGGGTCAATCCATGGTGGCTAGTTGGTGATTGACAAACAAAACATTGCATATATGTTTTTGGTTTGAAATTTAAATTGTTTAATTGTCTTTAAGATGATGATTTTAGAGCTTCTCGTTGTAAAATAATAAAGAAGAATAAGAAACATAAGAAATAAAAAACCATATATATTATTCATCTTATATATTTAAACATACAATTTGTACATTTTTATACTTACTCCTTAATAAAGTAAACTTATGTTCTTCTTTTCCACTTTCTACCTTTGAAATACCCAATATGTCCTTACCGATATAACTAATACTATCTATATGTTTATTTAATATATCTTTAATAAAATTAATATATATTATCCATCCTTTATATTACTAAAATAATTACACCCTTCTTTTATATAAATAACTTACACTTCTCGCACCGTCGCTACAAACATTAATTGTTGCCGGCCACCATCACCTTGACGCTACCACCATTGTCACCTCATCACACGGGCATTCGTCTAGTATAATTACAAGTTCAAGTTGAATTGAAGTTACTTTCAATATACAATGTATCCAAATAATCCTATATGAAAGAGATGTAGACAATGATCGGTATTTGTAATTATGCAATTTGCGTAATTCAAGCATATTTATCAATAAATAGATTGATATTTAAATGTATTTAAGACCTTACATTTAAAGGGTTTAAGTTGAAATCCTGATATAAGCAAAATGTTTACATGAATAGAGGCATGTATTTTTTTCAAAGTAAAAGTACGGCTAACCTAAATTTTGTGCTAAAACTAGCTCCTTCTTAAGTCGACCCATTTTAAAAATTCAAATAATAATAAATAAATAATTAAACAAGTGGCCTTGCATTCATAGTAACCTTCGTCTAGCCAGCGTTAGTAATCTATGATTTTACCATTAATCAAACTTACAGTTTTTTGATATTGCATCTCGATATAAAAATGAATCACATCTTTATGAACCACGAATTCCAAAATAACACATAATATTTACATATTAAAGATTTGATATATATATATATATAATAAAATTACAAAACTCAATTATCAAGTGCTAGATAAACACTTCAGATACATAACACAGTACTTATCCACGACAATATTTGTTTTTTATTTTGAAAGATGATCATATAGGCGGGACATGGAAAAGTAAGTTATTTGCATTTTAAGACTCAAAAGAATAGTATCATTATGCTTACTGAAAATCAAATGGTATCATTACATATGCCTAAAAAAATTCAATAACCTAAGGAATGAGGAACACACTATCGTAATCCACAAAACCTTTATAGATATGATTTGTAGATTCGTTTATAATTTAAAGATGAACATGTTGTTTACTAAAATGTTATTTTGAATATTTGAATGAATGTATGAAGTTTTTTTTTTCCTTCTTAACATCAAACTATTCTACTCTTATTCTTAAAAATAAACAAGTGTTAAAGATTTTAACAATAAACGAATAACTCCATAAAATTAATGTATGAGAGTTGTAAAGCTAAATATGTTTTGAATGGATATATGAGTTGAAAGTATAATAGATATATGAACAAATTACATGTAGCTAATTTTCCTTGAAAATATATTGTGTACAACTCTTTGATGTGTATTTCTTTGTTTTTTGAATATTGAAACGCGAATGAACCCAGTTGTCCCCTTTCAAGTGCTTAGGGATGCAGGTGGGAGCGAATATGAACCTGTCAAAAAAAATAAAGAAAATTAAACACCGGTGATTGATATGTTCTGGTCAAGGTTGCCAATATGGAAAGCTAAGTTGCTCTTTTATATGCATTATTGAGGGTGTGTCACAGTGATTAAATCGGTGTGAAATGCCGATCCAACATATTATTTTTCTATGTACCGTGCGCCTGCCATGGTGATAGTTTAGTGTGCACATTTCTATGGGGTGGCGATGATTAACACATGAAAGTTAGTTGGATATAGCGGGAAAAAGTTATTTTTTCAAAAGAATAAAGTGGCATTGGTTTTGGGTCCTTGTATGATATTAATCGCGCCATGCTATCAAAATGATCATAAAGAAGGAAGTAATAATCATAAAGAATTTTGTATGAATTCCTTATAGTTTGTACTTCTATTTAACAACATTAAATTAAAAAGTACATAAAGCATGCGATTTATCAAATAAACATGTCAATTCACGTAATCAAAACTTGCATAGAGGGTTTAATTTCAACCATTAACATTAAGTGGTTTGAATTAATAATAAAAAACAAAACCCTAATTTTTTTTTTTTTTAAAATCGATTTAACTGAAAATAAATAAATAAAAACAAATTTTTATTATTTATTTTAATTAATCAAACCAACCCTCAAATCCCCCTTAAGTTTTGAACTTTGTAACTAACATATCATGCACATAGTAGTCTCGTGATATCACTGTTAGGATTCATAACTATTATCAATGTTTTTATCTGGGCTTTTTTTTTTTGGTGATCTGGGTATAGCGATGATGATGATGATGATACATATATCTAAAAATCATGTCCATGTCACTCGAATATCTCAATGTTTTTATCTGGGCTTTTTTTTTTTTGGTGTTTTATAATTTCTTCATTATGATAGTTGTGATAATTGTATATATTGCCTAAAAGCCTATATAATCATCATAAATAGTAATGCAGGTACAGTTTTTGAATGTTATTATGTGACAACCGTCACCAGAGCATACCGTTCGATGGTACTTTTCCGTTCGTTATTCCTATGACTAGTCATGTGTGTGTCAGTATAGTTCGTCATTGACCCATTTAGAGCATGTACATATGCTTTTGTTAGACATTAAGTATTAATAAAGCGTGCATTTAATATTTAGAGATGTGTTAGCGAGAGTTCGTGTTCAAAAATACTAGTTGTCTTGTAGGAATGTCAAATATTCGGAAAATACTTAAAAATGAACTAATGAATTTATAATAGTTAAACGTAGTCACATTTATAATCGCTGGAAAGCTAATCGAAAAAAAATGTTTAATTATGCCATTTAAAATTTTAAATGGAGCATCTAGGTCACTTTAAATTTACAGGTGAAACAATTTTGAAAAAAGTCATAGTTAGTCACGGGGTCTTGAAATGTCATAACTTTCCCCACCTCCCATTTTTTCCTTATCATTTTCACTTATCATCTCTCTCACTAAGATCCCACTTTCTCTCTTTAATCATTTTGCTAGCCCACTTTCTCTCTCTAAAAAACCTACAAACTTTTCATACCAAATCAAAGATTGTTTTAACCAAATTTGTTCTTAGATCGGTTGTTAATACCCGATGTCATAACTAAATCGTGAGTTTTATAGCTTTAATCCCGTTTTTAGTTTAGATCTAAAAGTTTCTTTTATTTTATAAACTTTAATCTTGAAATTATTGAAAGAAAATGGTTATGGGTGTTAGAAAGAAATGATTTTGGATCAGAACAAATCATCATTTCCCAAAATAAGAAGATCTCATCTTAGGCAGCAAACCAAGAATCGTTGCAAGATCATTGCTTGATTTTATTTCCATAATTAACGTATGAAATTCATGTATAAATAGGGGCTACGATTCATTGTAACAATCATAACAATTTAATACAATGTAGTCTTATATCTCTCTCTTATCAAAGACTGTATAAGCCTTACAGTCTTACTTTTATTTTCTACATCAATTGTTAACAATGGGTAAAGAAAAGATGTCAAACTTTTGTTTACATGTTACTAAACTAGATCTACACCTCAAAACTAACAAAAATCATGTTCTGGAGTTGAAAATATGTGATGTACAAGATCAGTCCGTCGTCAGAGTAGCAAAACCCGTTTTCAGATTTGGAAATTTGCGAGGTCATAAATGGCTTTGGGGTAGTATACTATTCTATGAGGTCGTAACTAGATTACGAGGTCGCAATTTTAGTCGAGGTCGTAATTGGCATCCCAGGTCATAAATCCCAGTTTGCGAGGTCGTATTTGACCATGAGGTCGTAATTGAAGCTTGGGGTCGTATTTTGACAATAAGAGGTCATAACTGGATTTAAACATGAGAGGTCGTATTTGGTTTATTGGAAAATCCGGGTCTTAATGAATCAAGTGACTGCCGCCTCTCATTTAATTATGTCATACAAATTAAGGGGTCACAATTAACTAATGGGATACATCAAAAAGTAACAGCCGACATTGAGATTCAAATTGGAGGTAGTGGACATTAATTTTACCAAATACTGCCTAGACATTTAGTTAATTACCTAAGCATGGAAAAGCACTTAATAAACTATCATTTTAAAAATCACTTTAGTCATTTCAATCTAACTAATATCTAATCATTTATCACTTAATCAATCCTCCATAATAAAAGCTTAATAAAATTGTTTAAGACGTATACTAATTAATTAACTTGGAGTTATATAATAAGCCAACTAGTAATGTGGCTTTTAAATATGTTGAAACTTAATGACATTTTTAAGATACTAGTATAGGGCATAGATATATACTTTGGAGTTCTAGTACTTACTGTGAATTGTGGCAGTGTGAGACTTTTGGACTGATCGAGTGCTTATTATAGGCTGATATTGACTATTCGAGTTCAAGATCATTGTGCTTGGTCATTTATACTTGTTCATCTTGGCAGGTGAGTTTCGTAGCCCCATTTTTATGTGCTTTGGGGTGGAAAGTATACAAATGTTTTCTGAACAGTTTGTCGATTACTGATTTTATTATGTAAAATATATATTGTTTATTGAGTTGTGCATTTGGAGTTACTTGGTACCAAGTCGGTCTGTGTTCATGGGAATTGTTCATTAGTGCCATTGGGATGTGTTCCTGGTACTAGTCCTGGCCGTATGTGGATTAGGTCATTAGTTGTCATTGTGTGCTTACTTGTGTGTTCGAGACATTTGGTATGTAATTCTATGTTCTTACATATATTGTACAAAATACTCATGTTCATAAAGAATCGACAGGTTTTCATGTTCATCACAGTTCTTTCGTGCAAAAACCTACGAACTCACTAACCTCGTATTGACATATTTTAGTATACTTTTCAGGTGATTATGCTAGACATGGATGAAGTAGCTAGGAGCAGCAGTGTTCCTTGATTGACTTTTGATTCACAGGCTTAACGCCTTGTATGCATCCCATTTGAGGGTTGAGTGTTGTAATGACATACTAGTACGTTGTTCATTTAGGCATGTTTTGTTAATGTTCATGTACAATTTGTTGTGCTTGTACTTACGCAAGTACTTGTTCATTTAGTATTTTCTATGTAATGTCATGTCATGTTGTGCTTTCGTGACATCCCGATATTCCGCCGTAGTTGGGGTGTTACATATTATTATAAGAATTTAAAGTAAAATCCCTTTACGATCGAACACACAACACGTCGAACAAAACTCAGAGATTGCTAGATCTTAAATCACCAAAAGCCAAATAAGTAAGGAAATAACTATGCTTTTCTTCTTGATCGAACATGCTAGACAAACCATAAGGGCGCGTTTGGTTGTAGAAAATGTTTTCTAGTTTTTTATTTCTAATTTTTTAGAAAATGAAAGGAGTTTTTATTTCCTAGAAAACAAATAAAAATTTTGAAAACGCGTGCTAATTAGAAAACTAGAAAACATTTTAGAGATGTGAAGGGAGGGGGAGGAATGAAATGGAAAATGAAAATTGAAAATGGAAAACAAGAAAAAGGTGTTTTCAAGTTACCTAAAGAAAAAGATGTTTTCAAGTTATCTATGGAAAAATGAAAAACATTATTTTTGTTTTCTTGGAAAACATTTGTTGAGTCATGGATTCGCTGAGAGACTCAGTGAGTGACATTGTTAGCGAACTCTCAACGAATGTCAATTATGTTCGAGTTAAAGGATATGTTCAATGACTCACCGCCTAGTTTTGTTAGTCAAATATAAGCGGGAAAGTAAAGATAATAAGACTGGTCCCAAAGAATATGTGTTGATCAAGCAGAATGAAGACATGTGACCTTGCACCAAACTGGTACCTTGGTGTTTCTCTTTCATACCAGATTTGGAAACAAACAAGATGAAAAAAAAGACATCTGCAGATCTGGGAGATCCACCAATATCTAGTTGACAACATCTGAGGTGTCAACATCTATTGAGTTGTCATGTGATGCCTTCTCTGCCTATATAAGGCATCACTTGACCTAGCCGTAAAGATGTTGGTGTGTTCCACATTTTACACTTAGTGTGTTTTTGCATCAATTGTTAAATTGTTAAGTTTTTAGTCTGTCAAAAACTTAACAACATTTTCTCTTTTCCTTCATTATAAACCGACGATGTATTCTTCGTTTACTCAATGATACATATGATTAAACTTGTTTACTTCTTTATCTTTAATTGTTAAGTAATTTACATTAGTTTTTAATTACATAATCTGTGCAAACTTGGGACTTTCAGTTGGTATCAGAGGAGTGTTTCGATACACTGAAACTGATTTGAAAAGTGTTTGCAAGATTATCTTATTTCTTTTCTTTTTACTTTCTGCATCTAAATCTTTTCTAAATCTAAAAATATTTTCTGGCTTTTACTTTCTTAATACATGGCTCAGGTTCCCAGGCTCACGTTCCCACTTTGGTAAATACCAGAGATTTCGGGTATGTCCCCATTCTATCTAGATTCAAAGCTCATGATTTCGGATCTTGGAATGAGGGGATGCTCCTACACATTATAGGAGTTGAACCCTACCTAAAGACCATTCTAACCAGAGGGCCATATGTACCGATTCTGGTTACTAAGACACCAGGAGCTACTACTGATGCTCCTAAGGTTGTCATTGAGCTTATCAAGTCAGAAGTACAATGGACAGATGATGAGTGCATGCTTGTCAATCTGGATGGTCGGTTAAGAAATCTCATCATTAACACCCTCCCTGGTAACATCATGAAATCTATTATTAAACTTTCTACTTTTAAAAAAGTGTGGGATAATCTTTGTACCAGATTTGATGGTACGAAAAATGTTCTTGCTACCAAAAAGATAGATCTTAAACGTGCCTATGAAGGATTCTTTTCTCTCCCTAATGAGAGTCTGGATGGTACTTATAATCGTTTCAAGTGTCTTCTGAATGATATGATCAATGTTGGCATAGAGCATGATATGCTTGAAATATGCCACAAGTTCTTTGATAGCTTTCCTATCAAATGGAAAGGCTTGAGAACCACCAAAATTCTGAAACAACATGACCAGGAATCACTCTATGGCACTCTTCAATTTGAAGAGAGAGCCCTTGCTCAAAACTTGAGAGTTGAGGCTGAATCCAAAAGGCATGTTGGCTCATCTTCTTCTCATACTTCTTTATCTAATGTTTCTAAGACTCATGACCCTCTTGCCTTGGTCTCTGCTGAAGTCAGTACTATTCATATTGAAAACAGTTATTCTACTCCATCTCATATTCAAGACCTTGTCAATGATCTCGATTTCAAGGAGAGACAAGAAATGTTCTCGGATTTCATGCAATTTGCTCTTATCGCTAGTAAAAGATATTCCAAGAAATGGAACAGTCGTAGGTCGACTGTTTCCCAAAAACCAGTGGTAGACAAATCGCAAGAAGAATGCTACAGATGTGATCGAAGAGGCCCTTACAAAAAAGAATGCAAATTTTCTATTCCTTCCTTGCAGGCAGCGAAGCCATCTCCTTCATCAGTCAAGCCATCAGATGAATACAAGAAGATATACTATGAGCTTCGTGCCAAAATGGCTGAAGTGGATGAAGCCAAAGCTCCTGCCAAAAGTCTTGTTGCCGAACAACATAATTGGGCAGAATCTGATGAATTTGATGAATCTGACAGCAAGGACTAAGGATGGTATTCGGTACGGAACCGTACTGAACCGTACCGATACCAACAAATACCGAAACCAAATTTACCTAAAACCAAGAACCGAATTTCAAAATCGGTACCGATTCGATACCGGTACCGGTACGGGAATTTCGGTATTTTCCCAACAAGTACGAATTCAATATTTTGCAATTTGATTTTATGTATTACTTGAGCTAAAAGTGGCATGAGTCATTCACATCACTTCAGGAACAAACACGTACTACGTAGAATCATATCTATTATTATTATTCAGTCAGTTATATAACAATCTATATATATATATATATATATGAAAGAAAAAATAAACAAGTGAGATCGAATCTTCAATGGAGAATTTACTTACATTTAATAACTTAATAAATATATAAATATAATAAATGGTGAATTCATATATATATATATTTAGAGAGTGAAAAAAGAAACAAGGGAGGAGACTTTTGATCAATAAGAAAAGGTGAGCATTTGTAAATTGTAAATAGATACAGATACATTTGCAATTATATATAGTTATATAATATATAATTATGACTTGATATACATCTGATCATTTCAAATTTACTATATATAATATATAATTATGACTTGATATACATCTGATCATTTCAAATTTGAACTTCGTATCAGAAAAAGTACTGACTTTTTTCTTCTACTGAGCTTAAATATAAAATGAGTGTTAAGCTATGGGTTCTTGGCTAGGATATGAGAGAATTGTTTCAGATATATAATTGTACAAGAATATAAGTATATATGAATAGTTTGCTTTTTGTTTTCAAATCACGATATCGCCTCTGTTGTATCTCTAATATCAAAATTTAGAATCAAAAAGATAAATTGAACCATCCGTATACATATATTCGGTATCCAAATCAGTTTCCCCTTACCGAACCGGTACCGAACCGATTGATACCGAAACCGATTTCATCCCAAAATGAAAACCGATACCGATACTGATACCAAATCCCCTTTGGTACCGGTACCGGTTCGGTTTCGGTTTTTTGATTTTTTCGCCCATCCCTAACGAGGACTATGTTGATTCCATTTGCTTCATGTCACTCGCTAATGACCAATCACTGATAAAGGACCAAGTCTGTTCTAGTCAGTGGGTAAACGTCACAATCAAGAAGGTATGCAATTTTTCCTCTGCCTCAGAAAAGGATAAACCAAAAATTCTTGAATCTCTTACTTGTGACATTCAGTACGTTGAATCCATTCGTTATAGTCTTCAATTCAAACATAACTCAGTCAGTGCTGAGCTAAGTGAGAAATCTGACAAGCTCAAGGACTTATGAAATGTCCATGTTGAGCTTGAATCTCAAGAACTTCTCAATCAAAAACTTCAAATCACTAATGAGAAGTTAAAGAATGAGGTTGCTGACCTTGAAAAAATTGTTAGCTCTTTGTCAAAGGACTCCAGGCTTCATGATCAAATCTTCAGCAAGTAGGTTCCCGCTCAAATGAAAGCTATCATTGGTAGTGATTATGAAACTATCGCTGTCATTACAAATATGCTCCTGAAGAAAGGATTCCCCCAAGTGCTGTAGCATCTTCTGAAGAAATGCTAAAGTAATACTTCATCAAAGGAAAGAATGACTCTCATTCAGAATTAGATAATGAGTCACCTTCTCCCAACACTTCAACTTCTTCTTCTTTACCTGAAACTAGTTCTTCAGTGACACTCCTTGAAGGCCCAACTAAAGGAAATCCTTCAAGTGATGGCCTTAAACCACTTGCTCCTCAGCTTGTGACTGTTAAGTCCAAAGCTGCTGAACCTTTTAGAAGGAGCAAGGTTGTTATTCCGTATGACTACAGTACTCCACAGCAAGCAAATCCTGTTAGTCAACCTGCTGAGAACTTTGTTCCCTCAGTAGTCACTGATCACCCTGCGCCTCAGCCTTCATCCTCTTCCAATCTTCCTCATGCTGACAGTAAGTCTGTTATGCATGATCACTTAATGAAAAGACGAACTAGGTTCGCTGATGCTCGTTATCAGCAACGTAATCCTATCCATGTCCCAAAGGGAACTTGCATCCCTAAGCAACTTAAACCTGTTCAGCAGGTTAGACCTTCTCATCAAGGAGGTCAGCAAGTTGCTTAGGTTCATCATCATTCTCAGCAATCCAAACCTGCTCAGCAGGTTAGACCTCCCCAGCAAGGAGGTCAGCGAGTTGCTCAACACTATCAGGATCGAATTACACTACTAAACTAAGAATGCGTCGCGTCCTCGGCAGCGACGCCAATAAAAGACTATGATGGTGTTGATTTTTTCTATCTTTTAAATTTATAATGTTGTACAAGTAACTATCTTAAAATACACCACACTAACGAGCAGAGAACCCAGTCAATGCAGTATAGTCTAGTGATAAGCTACAAGATCGTTCGCAGGGACGAGTTGCGTTACCTAACCTAGTAATATGTGTAATTCTAGTTTGTTTTGGGGGTTTGTCACTAACTATTAATAAACTATTACCTAACAGAAATCTGGTATTACCGGCGCAGGCCGTGTCGGAAGACACAATGTAAATCAAATTAGGAAAAGAAAAGCAAATAAAAGTAATAAAATTAAAATACTTGTTTGGCATCTCCGATCTTATGGTACGGCCAAATACTATCCTACTGGTTTGTTAGATTGTTGCAAACTTCATCACGGCTCCGATTTTCGTTAGATTCACTTCACCTAATTAATAGTGCTGTCGCTAGACTCACACTACCCTATAAATAAATTCTCGCTAGATCCATTGTTTAAGCATTAATGACCTAAAGTTTGTGTTACTAATTTATCTTTTAATTACCCAGCTCTTAAGTCATGGCTAGATATAATTCTCTCCGGTGACCACAGTGCTCGTTTCCAAGTCAAAGGATCGTGTCTGACATTGTTAAGCATCATGTTCATTTCATCATAGTTACTATGGTTTCGGATCCCCCAGTTACAAGTGAATCACTTAAGGGGTTGTTTGGTTCTTGGAATTCCATGGAATTGAAATGTGAATTCCACCCATTACTTTGTTTGGTTGGGACAAATTGATGAAATTGGAATCCAAACTTTTCTTCAAATTCCATGAAATAAAGAATTCACAAATCCTTCCCAACTAGCACTAATACTCGTACGATGTACGGATTGAATATATATATTCTACGATTGATTATAAGGATTGACTATAGATATTATTCGATTGATTTTTTATAAAAAATAAAATAAAAAATTGAACACATTTCATCATATGCATTTGATCTCCTAATAATTGGAAACATGTATCATAAACATATTTACCAACACCTAATATTGGTAATAGTATCACCTCTAAATTCATTGTGTTAAAACATGGTTTGTATCGTTTTATAACTTTTAACCATGTTTCGTTATATTAAAAAGGGTAATGGAGGGAACCCTAGCTAAACCCGATATCACAACTTCATATTAGTAGATGGATTTAACAAAATCTTATTTTTCCACAAAAAAATAAAGTTTCAACCTTTTTTGTAATTTAGTAGTAGATAGATTGGTAGACTAAAATACTGTGAAGGTATGGTTATAAATTAACTGGTTGAATAGTTATATGTATTGAAAAGTTTTGGTTTTATCTTTCATGTTTCCGGTTAAACTTCAAATATAACAAAAAAAGATGTATATCTATACTATATTATAAAAAGAATAGCCTTTTTTATTTTTGGTAATGTTGAAAATATGTAATATTTTCACTTAACACCCTTTAAAATACTTTCATATACACTATCCTCTTAACATTAATGATTAAATTACACTGTCAGTCCTTTATCATTTAAAATATGTCCATTAACCTTTTATATCAATTATATACACAACTCACCGCCGCTCCACCACCAACAGTCGTCCAACCATCACACCGTCGCCGCCACGACCACCACCGCATAGCGCGGGTTCCGTGCTAGTAATCGTAAAAGAAGATATACTTAGAATTCTAAAGATTATTATTTTAGTTATATTAGGTATCTTATAGTATAAGAGTTTTAGTTATATTAGGTATCTCTTAATAGGATTTAAAAAGATAAATTTAAAAAGACACTTAAATAAAACTCCATGTGTCGATCATCTATGATATAAAATGTAGATTGATTCGTATATTTTGTGAAGGTTATCATTTGTTATAATTTTATGGAATATGACATAAGAATAGACATTAGCGTAAAAAATAAGAATAAATGGTATACAAATCTATATTTATGGTAACAATTAATATAATATGATTTATTATAGTATAAGAGTTTTAGTTATATAAGGTATCTCTTAATAGGATTTAAAAAGATAAATTTAAAAATATGTGTCGATCATCTATGATATAAAATGTAGATTGATTCGTATATTTTGTGAAGGTTATCATTTGTTATAATTTTATGGAATAGTACATAAGAATAGACATTAGCGTAAAAAATAAGAATAAATGGTATACAAATCTATATTTATGGTAACAATTAATATAATATGATTTATTATAGTATAAGAGTTTTAGTTATATTAGGTATCTCTTAATAGGATTTTTAAAGAAAATTTAAAAAAGCCACGTGTCCTTTAAATAAAACTCTATGTGTCGATCAAAAATAGCCTCAATCCTATTTTAGTATATTGGTAGATAATATATTTGAATAATGATTATTGAGATTTTTAATTTATAGTTAATCTAAATAATGACATAAGCGATAGTCAATTTGATGAAATTAAGCAATTTGATTGGTGAATTAGTCAATAGTTCAACTGTCTTATACTATTATACTAGATTTTAGACCCGTATCCAACACTGGACACGAGATTTACGATATTATCAATATTAGATTTTCATACATTTAAGTCATAAAGGCTTATCATTTTGAAGAAATATGGTTTTAAGTATTATATTTTGCAAGTTATAGTACAATAATAATATGTTCGTCACTGTCATTATTAACCTAGACATATTGATGGAATTGTTTACCGTAGTCATTCCACAAGGCACAAGCTATATATAATAATTTCTCCAGTATAGAATATTTTGAAACCAAATGTACTCATAATGTGATATTATTATGAAAGATAATTAAGAATTAAAATATAAACATATTTATGATATTGTACTTGACATTCAAGTATATGTATGTAATCATGATGCGTGTCCATAACACGCATAGGTTTATTTCCAATCACTTGTTCTATGATAATATGATAACAATTATGATTGTTTTTATATTCTTTGATAACAATTAGGACTCTTGATTTGAGTGATAACTGTAACTTTAAACATTAAAATGCAAAACTAATATACAAAAAAGGAGAAAATTATGTACCTTTTTGATTGAGAGATAAAATGAATCTTGAATGGAGTTTATATTGATTTGGATTTAAGATTCAAGTAACCCTCTGTTGTAAATTATGTTTGATTCTAAGATCGTCTCATGTCATGTGATTCCTATTGTGTTTAGGATAATGATGTCGTAGATCATTATCTGTTATTATGTTTGAGATATATATCTAAAGTTCACGTTGTATTTATATCTAATATTAAACTAAATATTAATATTTATTATTATAAAAATCTAATCTAATATTTGTTAATAAGTCATTAGGTTTTCGAATAATTTTTTTATAAAATATTTCAAATGTTAAAAATTTTTTTATTTAATTAATTGATTGTAAATTTTAAAAAATCTTCTCAAGTTGATGGCTAAAATAAATATAAATTAAGTATTTAGGGTTAAAAAGTGTAAATTGTTGATGGAAAACAAAAAAGTGTAAATTAATGAGACTTTTTTTACAAATTAATATAAATATTAATATAATAATATATTTGGATAATGATTATTAAGATTTTTAATTTGTAGTTTATATAAATGATGACATCATCAAGAGTCAATTTGATGAAATCGAACGATGTGATTGGTTAATAAGTCATTAGTTCAACTGTCTTATAGTATATATTATTATTATTATTATTATTATTATTATTATTATTATTATTATTATTATTATTGTATACCAATGGAAAGTTTTCAATTCTAATCGAATTGAAACATTTTCAAAAAAAAACCCTTCTCTACAAAACCTTAAATCGTTCACTCAGCTGCTTCTTTTCTTTCATTCCCCATGTTCACCGATGCAACCATATAAATAACAATGCCCACCACCACCGCTGCAACTTATTCACGGCAATCGGAATAACTACTACCATAGACAACGGTTGGATAAACCATGGAAAAACTGCCACCAAAGACAGCAGTCGGAGGAACTTCAGGGACACGGTGTAAATAGTGGCTGCCGACGAAAGATGAAAGGGTGAAAAAAGGATCTTGATAGGGGGTGCTGTTTGAAAAAGATCGCCGGAGTAAACACATGGTTATTCTGCGTTTGTGTGTGTCAGATCTAGATGTGGGTGAACAAAATATTCAGATAGGTTTTTTGTTTCTGTTCATATGGTCATCAAATTGTGTGAATGTGTGCGTCATATGTGTTATTATTATTATTGTTATTATTATTATTATTATTATTATTAAGATATATAATTCATATTTATTAAAATAAAAAAGGGTTATATTTTAAAAATATAAAGGTATAAAAAGGATACTTTTGTCATTTGACATGGTTTATATTTCAATTTCTTTAAAAAATTTTAATTCCTTTAAAAACATTTCACGAACCAAACTGCCCCTTAGAAAATTTAAGAACACATAAAATTAAGAAAAAGAAAGGAATTTGCATGCTTGCTACTATAGGTATTGTGATCGTCCATCAGGTTGACTATTGCGAAATCCATATCAAGTCTTTACCTGAAAATTAGTCCGTCGAGAAATTATTATCATGTCAACTCAAATCCAATAATTGAAACGATAGGTTCTTAATAAAATAAAATAGTATAATGTATAATTAACTTTAAAAACAATATAGTGTTTTCAAAGCAAATAATCTAATGGATTAACATTTCCTAATTTTTAATACTGCTAACTGATAAGGTGACTAAGGCTGGCAAATCAAATAATTAATTTTAAAAATGAAAAAAGTTGCATAGTACAATTTTTGCTTAACAGTTACTTTAACAGGTTTTAATAGGTATCCAATTGCCAGCCTTACGGCTAACCCATATTGAAAAAAATTCTTTTCATTTCATATCATCTTGTGTGAAGCGCTAAGTATAAGGTGACGGGTTAAGGTGTTTTAAAGTCGAACCATACTGGAATTATAATCTTGAGTCTAGATCAAGTTATTGACCCATTAAACGACCTGGTCATTTGGTCCTGTAAGGTCCGAGTTTTGGGATTGGTTTCCACAAAACTATATAGGGGCCAACAAGGAAAAGTGTCAAAACGCTTGATAGTTGCTCAGACTGGGTTCTAATGCATCATTTCACTATATTGTTTATTGGAAAAGCTAACTAAATTTTATATCTACTACGTACATAGTACTTACACGTACAATATTGCATTACTTTGTTCAATATTGCTACACCACGTTCATTTAGCAAGTTAATATATAACTGTTAATTAACTTGAAGTTACAAAGCAATAATTTACATATTTGTCAAGTAAAAACAATTGCAGGTTGTTATCGGGTACGTTGTTGTACACGAATCGGACTCGGACAGCTTTAAAGACGTACCACACTTGAGTATCTCGTAGTTCATCGAAAACTTCAACATGATCATGCATGCCCATCGTACACCTCAAAAAAAGATTAAAAATTTTGTGTATAGAGTTTGTTTATGCATGTAGATTAATTGCTTACCGTTGTTCAGAGCTCTTATACTAAATTAAAAAATATATATTTTTATATATGGTTTAAAAGTGAAGTATTTAAAGTATCGATTACCTTTTTATTGAAGGGGGCAGCCATGGAAGATTCAGATGATGGAGGAAGAAGCGTGTAGGGAATGAGTTTTAGTATGAAGATAAAGGGGTGAATAACCACGGTTATATTGTTAGTATTAATAGGTGAAAAATAAATTGACATTAGAAAAGATAAACTAATTAACACTCCCTAAGTATGTATCTTCTTGTTTCTTTTTATCTTCTACTAAATCTATCTTCCATCTTCCACTAAATCTATCTTCCATCTTCCACTAAATTGAGTTGGTATATGGAAAGATTTTTTAATTGTGTTGGCATGTGAAGGCGGCATGCGTGCTAGAGATAAGCAGATTTTAATCAAATTTTATTAATTATTAATTTAGTTACAGCAAATTAAGTATGCAGGATAATTTTGTTGGCATGTGAAGAACAGTTTGGTAATTTCGACATGTAACTTTGTTGTAGCACTTTTTATTTATATGAGATAAATTTTATAAGGAGTATGAGCATGCGACTCGTGCAATGTGACAGCGGTGGTAGGGAATGCGGTCTAGTGGTGTCGGTGATGGCATTATTAGTGGTGGTGGCGGTGCCAAGTGGTATAATTTAGTGAAAACTTTTAGAAGATAAAGTTTTAAATTGTTAATTATTAAATTTAGGCTTAAAGTGTAAATTAATTCATTTAGGGCAACTTTGGTATTTGAAAAAAACTCTTTACATAGTGGGTGTTTATTAAGGATAATTTAGTAATTCCGTGTGTAACTATTGTGTAACTATTTCTAAAAATGGGGTGTGTGATAATTTTTATAAAGGAGTATAGATACATATGTACGAGCACAGTACCCACGCAATGCGGTGGAGGTGGCGGGCACAACGGTCTAGTGGTGTCGGTGACGGTATTATTTATGGTGGTGGCGGTGTCAAGTGGTGTAGATTGATGTAAGGTTATAGTTGAATATTTCAAAAGATAAAGGCTTAAAGTGTTAAAATAAGGCTTTAGGGTGTAAATTAATTCATTAAGGACAAGTTTGGTCATTTATAAAAATGTTTTCCATAGTGGGTTTTTAATAAGGGCAATTTAGTACTTTCGTGTTTAACATTTGAGTAACACTTTCTATTTGTTGAGGGTGAATAATTTTCATATAAGAGTATAGATATACGAGCATGGTACCCGTGGAATGCGGCAGTGGTGGGGAACGCGGTCTAGTGGTGTAAGTGTATTTAATTGTGATAGTGGAAATTTTTAGAAGATAAGGGCTAAAAGTGTTAATTATTAGAATAAAGGTTTAGAGTGTAAATTAATTGATTAAAAACAAGTTTGGTATTTTATAAAAACTCTTTCTATAGTGGGTATTTATTAAGGGTAATCTAGTAGTTTTGGTATAACTATTGTGTAACTATTTCTAAAAATAGAAGGAGTGATAATTTTTATAAAAGTGTATAAATATGTGAAAGATAAAATGATATATATACATAAAACAAAGCACATCTCAAGGAACCAACCTCACATGTACAATTACTTTTTTGACCAGGTGCTATAGGAGACCTTGAGCACAGAAAATTGAGTCTTTGAAGGAATGCTGGTCCATTATGGACACGATTGACCAATCATTTACAGTGATGGTTCTAAAGAAAACTACCATCTTTTATGTATATATCATCTAAATTACTTTAAACATTATTAAAAACATATATATTATCTCAAGGTCCCCCCCACTTTATATATAATCACAAGTGGGTGTATTACCATGTGCAAAAATTGCCATGCTGATATATAATGTACTATAAATATGAGGTGATTATAACGGATTAGTAACTCATTCTGCCTACATTTCGATTCATAAATTTCATTCCATAGTATTTTCTTTCATATAGCATATTCTTACAATAGCATTATCTTTCAAAATGGTAGTTACAACCATAACTCCCAAACTCGACCTGCCTTTACAAACAAGAATTTCACTAGCTGTTATAGGCATGTATATCGACTTAACACAGAAAAAGGAAGGAACAGTTCGCCGATGGCTCGCTAATTTATTTCCACACAGGGACCCCGCACCCGTAGACGATACTATCAACTCATACGACGTCATCGTGAATAAAACTTCCAACATTTGGTTCCGTGTATATATTCCTAAAGGGCACAAAATTGAAGATCTGCCACTTTTTGCATATTTTCACGGAGGCGGATATTCCCTCCTTTCCGCTGATGTGAAGATGTATGATGATTTATGCACAGATTTGGCTGTAAAATTTCCTTGTGTTGTCGTTTCTGCTGATTATCGTCTTGCCCCTGAGAAAAAATATCCTACACAATATCAGGATGGAATCGAAGTGCTGAAATTTCTTGACAATCCAGAGAACCTCGCAAAATGTGGTCTTGAAAATGCGAATATTTCTCGTTGCTTTATTGCTGGAGATAGTTCAGGTGGAAACCTGGCTCATTCTGTTAATCTAAGCGCTTGCCTAACCAAGTTCGAACAACTCAAGGTATATATATATATATATAATATGAACTTTAAATTTTTTAGGTTTGCCAATGATTTTATATGTATTTCAATAGAAATGACAATTAACATAATGTGTTTACTATTTGAAGGCAGTCGGTTTGGTGACAATTCAGCCTTTTTTTGGAGGAGAGGAAAGAACAAAGTCTGAAGTTGAACTTGATTTTAAAGTACCTTTCTTGAACACGCAAAGAACGGATCTGTTTTGGAAAGCGTTGATGCCAGAAGGTGAAGAATATAACCGCGATCATCCAAGCATCAATGTTAGTGGCCCGAGGGCAGTAGACATAACAAAATTGGATTATCCGGAAACCATGTTAGTTGTGGGAGGGTTTGATGTTCTAAAAGATTGGCAGATAAAGTACTACGAGTGGCTGCAAGAGTCTGGAAAAAAAGTACACTTAGTGAACTACCCAAACATGTTTCATGATTTTTGTAGTTTTCCGGAACTGCCAGAATATGATCAACTTATCACTGAAATGAGGGAATTTGTGTACAAGATCTTTAATAAGGTATGCTCTTATACATATTGAATATCAAAAGTACGGATCGATACACTAAAAATAATGTACTCGTACATTTCAACATAAGGTACATATCTATCTATCTTCTAATTATAGAAGTCACTAGATAGTATGAATAATCCACTTCTTATGATAACTTTTAAATTATAACTTAATATTCATATGTGAATGGTATATGTGAACATATTCGTCCACATATGAACTATCAAGTTATACTTTAAATTATCTATGTTCCACATGTGAATAATTATCATATAAACCTTACCCAATATATATCTAGTATATCATGATGTAATTTGTAACAGATATGGTGGTTTTCATGGAGACATGTATATATATATATATGATATGTATATATTATAAATGTACTAACATTTGCTTTTAATTGTGTCGATTGTGCTTAACAGAGTAAGAAGGAATGACAGCAGATGCTTGAATGAGGATGGGTAAATTTATGACATGTTGGACTAGGACTCGAAGACATGTCCTTAGCCTAGTTTTATTTATATCTATGCTTACGGGAAGGTGTACCAAATTTTATTCGGTTTGCTATTGTGTGTATTTAAAGATGAAAACTCTTATTATGTACATTAAAGAGTTTAGGGTCTAACTCCAACCTATGTTTTGTGTAATCCTGCATTAAATTGTAATTCTTTCATTATTGATGTATCCAACTGCAACCTATGTTGTGTGTAATTTTACTCTATAATTGTTTTTGGTACTTTATGTATTCATTTGTAATTTTACTCTATAATTTGTTTTTCCACTTTATGTCTACAACTTTGATCTTTTTTGCTATTTATGTATCCAACTTTGTGTGTTTTTTTGCTATTTATGTATATCTTTTTTAAACCTAAGTACTTAAGTACATTCAAATTAAAAGTAAAATTTGATAGATATACTATAAAGAGGTTCTTAAAGTTGGATAAACATAATCGTAAAAAAGGCAGGCTTAATTACATTTTCGTGCACGAATCCCTAAAACTTATTATGTTGAAAAAATTTATGGTAGAACTGTGGGAAGTGTGTATTAAATAGAATAATATATGTATATTAAATATTTAAATTAGTGAATAAAGAAGAGAGGTAGTTTGAATAGAGGGCTGGAGAATATTTTAAGGATGTTTTGTATAGATGTAGTGTGTGAGTTGAGAATATGTTGAAAGTTAAAATATTTTGGATGTTTTAAAGATAGAAAGTTGAAAAGGGAAGAGAGGTAGTTCATTTTATTAAGTAGTAAATATTATAGTATTTATTATATAAACATATATATATATATACGAGCATAATACCCGCGCGTTGCGACGGAATTTTATTTTAAAAATGAGATAGATTCGGGGGTAGTTTAGTCCAACTGTAGAAGTGGGTATAGAAATATGTATTAAAGTGAGTGGCATTTTAGACTTATCAGGTTCTTAATGACTTGAAGCTAGTTTGCTTTATAAGGGATTATAGATATGATTAAGTGCGACATTGTTTGATAGCATACCTCCATGACCGCAAAAAATGCTTATAATAATATATAATTACAATATATGTAATAGATTAATTAAGTTAAATAGCAAAATATTAAACGTAACCCTTAGGGCTGCATTTAATATTTATAAAAAGTTTGTACCTTTATATTAAAAGCCACCCCTAAATTTTGTATTAACTATACAACTATTTAATGCACCTTAACTGCAACCCTATATAGACGGATCGATATACTTGTATTAATTGTTAAAATATTTATGCGTTATTATTTGTCCAAATATATAAAATAAAAGTGGCAAGCTAGGTATATTAAATTTTAGTTAATAACATTTTTAAGAAAATCTAAAAGTTTCCATATTATAAATGTGGTATATCCATATATAAATATAAATATAATTATGATCCCTAAATCATTGTTAAAAAAAAAACTAAATTTCATAAATATAATTTATTATTACAATTAAAACAAATTTAAATATTTTAAAAGTTTCTATATTACATATAGATCCAAATATAATAATTGTCGTTCAAACAAAAATAATCCAAATAATTGTCAAACTCGTACGAGACGAGTCAAAATCAAGTGAAAATGAGGCGAATCGATGAATGACTCATTTTTGCTCCTACTAGCTCGTAGCATGACTCGTGTTTTGTTTGCGAGTCGGTCCGAGTCGTGTTCCGAGTCACGAGTCTCATAATAATTTTTATTTTTAAATTTTTTTCTTTTCTTTTAAACATAATATGCTTTTAATTCTGATTTTATTTCAATAATATTTATTATATTTAGCATAATATATCAATATAAACTATGTTTCTACAATAAAAACTTATATATAATTATAAACTTATATATTATTAAATATCCCGAGTCTTACGATTCAAGAGTCAAAAAATCAGATTTCGAGTCGAGTCAAAAATACCGAGTCGATAACTATGGTTATTACATGTAATAATAACTATTTACGACTACTTGTTTAATTTGTTATTATAATAACTATTTACACTTTATGATTTAAGGGGGTTTTTTGTCTAATCATATAAAGTATAAGTGTTAATATTGTTATTTAATAAAGGTGAAATAATTAAATTTGATCTAATGTATCTAAATCAAAGATAGAATTTATCCAAGGGTTCAGTGTTCCTATTTATTTAGGAATAAATTTAGAACCTTGTTATAAATATACTATTATAGTCATATTGGGCAGTCCAATTTGTTAGAGACACTGTAGGTTTTACCATAGTATTGAGTTTGATCCTTAGAGTAGGCACGCCTTGAGGTTTTTCTATGTGAATAGATGTAATGGATCATGATCAACATCTTGTATTATAGAGTACGTGCAAGGTTTCAACATTATATATTTTTACCTATTAATACTAACAATATAACCGTGGTTATTCACATATTATCATATTATGTTATTGTTACTATTATTAGGATTTGGTTTAGTATCTGCAAGTGTAAGAAACTTTTACACTTTTTTTATTGGATGAATATAACTTAGATTTGGTGTATTGTAGGAAGAAACTGTAACACCCCGCTAAAGCGGAATATACGAGATGCACAGATAAGCACAATTGCACACAGTACAAGTTCCAACACAGCCATTAATCATTAAATAACAGAAGTACGATAGTTATTACAGAACATGGGATGATACCCAAATAGTCAGTGAACCCAAGATAGAACAATTGTCTTTAAGTACTAAGACTGAACATAACAAGCAAGGAAGGTCTTCACGGCTCCTGGTCACGTACGCTTGAACAATCGTCAAAAGGATGAGCTTAGAAAGGAAGACTCCTATGCTAACAAGATCTACTTAACCTAGCCTGAAAAGCATGTAAGTTCAAAAGGTCAACTACAAAAGTAGTTGGTGAGATTCACATAATTTACGTTTAGTTTAGATATACGTATATATGTATAATAAGAATAAGATCATAAGTTTTGTACGTTGAACCAAGTACTTTGTAATAATATGAACTAGGTCAAGATCTGCACATTGAACATAAGTACTTCATAATAGAATGAACAAAACAAGAACATATAATGAACTTTAGGTATAAGTTGTCACTGCTAAACCGATTGGCCAGAACTGAACTGTAATGTGATAATATGCTCATATAGCTCAAGTACATCAAACAAGATCTATGTCAAAACAATGACAAGAACAAGAACAAGTAATATGCATTCTCCAGAAATGCGGAGAATGAGGGTGGGCCTACCCTAAACAACGCTGTCCATAATTACCTACGGTTCATTTCCGGAACTGTGGGATATGAATTGATAACAGTGAACAAGAACTGAACTAGTACATGTACGAACTAGAATATAATAAAGATCAAGTACAGTAGTATAAATGTATTTAAGATCCTGCCCATTCAAGACTTAAATACTCTTCCAATTAGTTTAAGAATCATTTCATAAGTAGTTCAAGATCAAGCTCATAATATGGTTCGTAAAATAGTTCAAGAACATATGTACAAGTACGAAAATAGTTTTCATGCTTTTCAGTCCCCGATAAAGAACTTGAACAAAATGTACGAAGGGGGGTTTAGTGAACTCACAGTGATTTAGTACAAGCACAGAGAACTAGCACAGAGAACAAGTACAGAGATAGATAAGTTATATCTATCACAATCCAAGCACGTCTTGATGGATGCCTAAGTACATATCATTGATCATAAATAAGTACATATATTAGTTCATGTGATTAATTAATCTCTGAAATGTCCTTGATGAACTGATGATTTGGTCCTTTGAAGATCTTTGAACGTTTTGACTCAAAAGAGTTTAAATGAACTTTAAGTACATGAACTGGACTCGAACTGAACGTCTTTGAACTCACGCATAAGTACTTATCGTCTTAATGAGTTGAACATGTCATTAATATTTTTAGCCTTTAGAACTCGATTTAATTGTTCATAAAACTCGTACTTTGATAATCAAGATAGAACATGTCTTAAATGTACTTAATTAGGGTTTGTACTTTGTACGTTGCTTTAGATCGACTCATGAACTAGCTTTGATGTTAATAAGTAGCTTTTCGTGTGATTGATCGAGTGATAATGATGTTATGAACTGGATTGATGATTAAGGATCAAGTGTGGTATGTTATAGAACAAGTTCATGTTGGATAAATTGGCTAAACTAACAAAAAAAATTGGCGTTGAAATCGATTTTTATTGACCAATCAGAATTGCCTCCCGGGCTAATGTGGTCTTTGAGATTCGGACAAGTATGTCCTTGGGGTGTCTTTGTATACCTAGCCTACCTAAAGCTTCCAACTTGGGATAGGTTGTCAGAAAGTTCGATACATGGGTCTCATAGAAAATCACGGGTTCCTTATAAATAATGAAATGCAGAAGCAAATAAGTTAAATCACAAAGTAATTAAATTTTGTTATCTAAAAAGTGTCTCATGATTTGTTTAAGGATGTTTTTGAATATATATTGAATATTTGTTATCTTAGTGCTTATATCGATTACGGAAGTATATCTGAATATGGGTCACATAAGTTCGCAAACTATTCAATGGCATATTAGGCTACTCGGGTTACATGGTGACTGTCCTTGACCAGGGTATGTCGAAAGTGTCGTAACTCAAAGGAAATTGGAAGTACCAAGTGTTGAAGAGGACAAATATACCGGTAATCGTGGTTGGGTCACTGTTCATAACTAATAATAAGAGAATTATTTCTCACTTGCAGACTTATGTAAATGCTAATCTGATCTAATCTGCAAAAACTTAGAATTTCTTGTAAATAAATAAAGTAGTTTCGATTTTTATTTTATTTTATTTTTATTTTTATTTTGTTTTGTTTTCGTTTTTATTTTTATTATTATTTTTGTAATAAGTGTTAGTTTGTGTGTCAAACTAGTTCTTATTGCACGAGAGATTTGATAAGCATTAAAAGTTATAATTCTTAGTGAATTATATAAGTCTTGTTGCTTACGGTATAAATTTTTAAAAGATGGATTTTCTAATTAATACATAAGTTGTTTATTGTAGAAAATGAAATGTTTTGAAAATTGAAAAGTCAAAATATTTTTGAATGTGCTTCAAGTAAATTTTTGAAATTTCAATTGTTTTTGGTTGATAAGTATGCTTGACAAAGATTGGACTTGCCTTAGATCTTGTAATGATTGCTAAGTTAAGATTTTGGTTGTTCTGCATATTTATGATATTCTATTATTTTTGGTGCATTGATGAAGTTTGTTAAATGTGCAGGTTACAGATAATAAACTCATTTTACAATGAAATTGGCATCAAAATTTCAGATTGTGATTGAAGGCAAAATTGTTTTCGCTTGCTTATTAGAATTGCATTGCGACGGACAATAAAAGAAGCTCACAAATTACAAGAACTGTGCTACAAGGATGGATTGCCTTGTATTTATTAACCTAAGACTTAGTGTGATAGCTTACCATTGTATTATCAAGATCACAACCTAAGATGTAATGTGATAGGTTGTTGATATGAGATTTTGATATATTGTAATGCATTATACATTAAATATGTTTTAATGTAAGTTTGCATTTGTTGACTTAATCATCAATGAAGAAATGATCGATTTTATGCCTCGCGCTGACGTCATCACGAAGCCCACGAAGTTAGTCCTTCGGCCCGGCCCATGAGGATTCGAATATAAATATGGGTTATTACTATTCATGAATTACCATTAATCGAAAATTAACCCTAGGTAAATCACATGAACTTGCCTCCCTCGTGCGCACTATTCATTCGTATCTCTTTTCGATCGATTTCATCCTCGTTTCGTGTTTGTTACTTAGATTTGTTGGTACTTTCACGATCTATGATTGATTATTGATGTTTTGACTATAAGAACTAACGATTTCATGTCGTTATAATGCCTAAATTTTGAATCCTCTTCGCGTGAACAGTAACTAGGACGAACCAAGAATTTGATTTTCAATTTTTGATGATTTGGACTTAAAATTGGACTTAAAATTAGATTAATTGATGTTTATACACTTTAAATCTAACAAAAGTTCATATTAACATGATTAAAATGAAGATTAATTGAAGAGATTATGGCTCATTTACTATTCACATGAAGCAGATGAAGAACACGAAAAACACTTTACTTTGTGTTCATATAAATCGAATTTGTTTTGATTTTCGACTTTCTAGGCATTCACGAATCATAAACAAGTCCACGATGATGTTTTAAAAGTGATTTTGATCAATTTTAACATCATATGGAGATGTTTTTACTTCGTGTTTCTGGGTTTTGTTTGAAGCTCGTGCCGACGTCACAACGAAGAAGATCTTCCTCGTGATGACGTCATCACGAAGCAGACGTGACAAAAATCCTATTTTTTTGTTTTTAATTTTCTTACTTTTTTGTTTTCTTGTCGTTTTTGTCTGTTTTTGTGCAGGTATGGCAAGACAAGGTAATAATGCTCGTGTGTTCGTCAAGGAGCACAATGCTGCACTCGATCTCAGTATTACTCAGACGGGGTGCACACCAGAGTTTCATGGTGTCCTACAGTTTCTTGCACGTTCTCGTGTTCATTTTGATGTGACAGAGAACCCTCTGTTGGTGATAAGTCTCATTCGGGAGTATTGGAACTCAGCCCGTTCGATGCAGATGGGTGATCATATGTACATTCGTACTACTGTTGGAGGACGTTCATTCTCGTTCTCGGCTGGAGACTTACGGACGATATTACACTTGGGTGATGTCGAGATAGAGCAAGGTCCGACTGACTTTTTCAAAGGAATTTTGTGATGGTGCTCTACGTCGTATGGGGTATACTGGTGCTATTTCTCACCCATACTTCAGGAATCATCTTCGTGGCAAATGGAAGCTGCTTGCTTATTATTTGTTGAGGTCCATTAGTTATCGGAGTACAGGCTACGACCAGATGAATGTACAGGTGGCTTCTCAGATGGTTGCTTTGGTGCTAAACAAGTCGTATAGCTTCTCTCAGTACATTTTTGATAATTTGGAGAAGCAGTTGAGGTCATTTGGTACAGACAAGAAATACTTTCTGTTTCCAAGATTTGTGATGATAATCATTCGTCACTTTGCAGCTGAATTATCATTTGACGGTCCTACATTCAATTTAGGTCGTCTTACTCATAAGGCATTTGTTGAAAGCATGAAGCATTTGTCGGGAAGAAATGTTCCGGTTGATGTTGATAATCCACCATTGTTCGGACATTTGAAAACTTCTACCTCTGCTGCAGTTGGTGCTGATGTTGGTCCTTCTGAATTGCCTGTTAATGTTGTTGAGGATTCAGAAGATGAAGAAGAGGAAGAGAGATTGCCGAAGCGAAGAAGAAGACAAGGAAGATCTCAAGCTGAAGTTGATAGAGATTTTGTTGTATATCTAGCTGCTATGGAGAGGTCTCATGCACCTAATGTTGGTGATACTCCATTAGTTGTTGCTTTAAGAGCTTCTGTCTCTGATATTCCTGTTTCTGTGTCTGCTACTTCTGCTACTGGTGTTGTTGTTGGGGAGAGAAGGTCGAGACCAAAGTTTATCATAAGAGGAATTGGTTCTCGAGCACAAGTTGTTACTGAGGCTACAACTGTTACAATTCTTACTGCTCCGGAGTATACAGTTCGTCTAGAGCCAGAGCCGACACTTGTTGCTCCTAGGCCTTCGTCTGCTCCTATTCAGGCGACAGTTCCTGTTTCTACAATCATGGGACGTCTGTTGGCTCCTCTACAAAGACCTCAGATGCTTCCCACAGGAACTTTTAGTGCTCGTATGCCTTCTTTTGAAGCTACGATGCCACCTCATGCCTCTACATCCGATGTTGCTTCTACGTCACGTCCAGTTGCTCCTGTTCAAGTGTAGGTGAGTCGTTTATTTTCTGAGAAGAAGATGTTAGAGTTGAGGGTTACAACTTTGGAGAATCAGCTACAGTCCAAGCTGCTAAGCATCAAGAAGAGATGGACGTAATGACAACTCTTGTTCAGTCTCTTGGATCTAGAATTGACCAATTCTTGGCTCAAGGGGGAGATAAAAGTAGTTGTAAGGATGATGAGCTTGCTAAGAAGACTAGAGATGATGATCATGATGATCAAGATCGAGCTCAAGATCCAAATCAACAACAAACAGATGGTGAGCCAGAGAATCAGGGTCAAGGTCAAGATGCTAGTGATGATGCTATGGATACAGAAACTGCAGATATTCAAGGGGAGTCATCAAGACAAAGAGAGTCAGAGATTGCTGGTACAGCTGGTGCTAGTACTTCTAGGACTCAAGATAAAGGCAAAGCTGTGATGGCCGCTCCAGATGCAGATCCTGATGATCCAAACAATGATGATGAGGAAGATTCCAATTCAGGTAACTCTGATTCTAATTCTAATAGAATAGAAAGGGAGATTCGAGAAAAGCTAGTGAATGATCCTCATAATCATATAGAAAAAGAAAATCTTAGCAAAGGAAAATCTACTCAGGATAGTGAGTCAACTAAGATTGATTCTACTACCAATGCCTCTACAGAGTCAGATTTGCACCCTTTAATTGTGCATAGACTAGAAAAGAGATTGGGATATGATCCACAAGCTCATATGAGAGCTAGAGCAGAGATTATGGATTATGATGATTATTATGATCCAGGATCACTTAGGGATCAAATTAAAGAACAGTCAGGGTTAACTCATACATCTTCAGAGTCAGATTCGGATTCGGATTCAGATTCGGATTATGAACCTTAGTGCTAATGATTTTTGTTTTTGTAATAATTATAAGATAAATATGAATGTATTTGTTACATTATATTTATGACTTAATATTATTGTTGTAAGTTAAAATAGATAAAGATTATAAGATAAATATTAATGTAATTGTTGCATTATATTTATGATATAGTATTATTTATTTTAATTTCTTTTATGTATTTATACTATTTTATTATGTCTTGACTTATGATTTATGTTCTTTATCTTTGTATATGTAAATCGTTTGAATTGCAGATAAGCTTCAAAGGATAGGTGTATTGGACGATCTTGATGCTGAAGAAGACTTAGAAAGTATCAATGATGAAGATATGGAAGAAGGAGAGTTCATTACTTCAGAAGCTGATAGAAAAAGGTTGCTTGATATACCTTATGACTTTGATCGTGTCTTTAATGAAGATGAAGTCATTCAAGTTGAACCAGTAGCTGAAGTGGAACATCTCAATCTCAATCTAATCAAAGACAGTCCAGATGAACCTAAGAATGCAGCAAGTTTGAGGTTTGCTGTATATGCAAATATAGTAGATGAAGGACATGATAATATTTTTGATCTATTCTGGAACATAGATGCTACACGAGAGGTTGATCTTGGAAGATTTAATATACCTCCGGTGCAGCAAGATCCTGAGTTTATTATTAATAGACTGATTCCAGGTTATAGAGGACATATTGGTTTGGTAATACGTGATACGTATAAGCCATCGATGTTCTGGGAGTTTATCTCAGAGAAAGATGCACCCAAGTACTTTTCAGTGATACAAAGTTGGTTCTATGATCACAGAAATAAATTGTTTATTATCAAGAGAAAAGAAGGATGCAAGTACATGTCGATGAGTCAAAGACATTTCCACTCTCTAAGTGATTCTGATATGATAGATTTGGGAAGACGATGGTTCGTTAATCTTCAGAGCAATGGACTTGCAGATTTCTACTGGAATAGATTCAGAAATGCAAGAATTAGAAATTTCAGTGATAGAGGTCTGAAGCCAGAAGAAAGGTTGATTAAGCCAACACCTATGAAGAAGATAAAGAATCCAAATGGTACATTTCGTTTTAAACAACGAAGGATTAAATGTGTTAAGAAGGTTCCCGCTATCAGATGGGATCAAGATATGCTGGCAGAGATGACATTTTGGCAAATAGATATCAAGTCAGGCGAAGCACAGATGTTCGTTGATGATTCACAAGAACAAATGTTGCTACGCATGTATGATCCAATGCAGGTTGTCAACTTGTCAAGAGGTGATCAGAGAAGACTTTTGAACACACCTTGCTCAGCAGTGGATTTTTGGTGAGTTGAAGAAAGGCGCTATCACAACATTCTCGCACATTGCTTACAAGAGAGAATTCATGCGAATAGCACAAGACTTTTGTTTAATGGATAACTTTGAAGTTCAAGTTCGAAGACTTTAAAGAGATCTAGTTGCAATCGTCAAGGGGGAGTCTTTAGATGCAGATTCGTTGTGACAATCACAACATAGATTTGATTATCGTTTATGTTTTAGGAACTATGTTTGTAATCATTTAAATAAGAACTTCTGTTGATATTTAATGATTACATTTGAACTTCAATATTATATCTGTTTGTGTTTTGTAATGTGTTTGTGTGTTATATATTGTTTTGCAGGTACAAGAACATAGAATCAAGGTTTATAAGTGTCGTAGAACACTTGAACGATGATTGGATGTTATGTACGAGCCAAATGAAGCTAAACAAAGAGTCAAAGGTCGAACCTCGTGCTGACATCATCAGCATGTAGGAACAACCTCGTGCTGACGTCAGCATGAGGCAAGTCGATTGACTTATTGTTTCGGGCCTAATCTTCGATTAAGGCCTAAGCCCACACGATC